>NW_010417105.1:14500-18398 GCF_000710305.1 Buceros rhinoceros silvestris | reverse complement strand
CCGGCGGCGGCACGGGCGAGCTGCCGGCGCGCCAGAGCAGATATGGACCGCGGCAGCCGGGCTCACACGGCACCGGGGCAAAGTTTCTGGTGTGTCCTTCGGGTCTGCGGGACACGAAGAAATGCACACTCTAACTTTACCCCCCTCTTCTGCACAGCGGCTCAGCCACGGTCTGCTGTGCGGGATGCTCTGGGCAGGGAGACACAGGGTGGCTTGTTCGGCATCCACCTCTGCAGGATAAAATACACTCAGGTTTGTGAACTTCAAACCACTGCAGACCCCGTTGCAGGGAACGAAGGTGATTTGGGGGGCTGGGACCAGGCCAGGGTGCACAGCATCTCCCACTGATGGGCTCTGCAAGGGAGGCCCCAAGGATTAACCATCCCATTCGGATGCGGAAACCAGGCAGAAGCCCTCAGCAAACTCTGCTGGCCGGTTCTCACACACGCAGCAATTTTTTACAGCTCCCTCCACTGACTCGTTGGAAAACAGAAATTTCTCAAATTCTCGGAGAACTAAATGCCTTTTGTTTCGGTTCCTGCTTGACAGGCGTATTTATGATGATCACAAAGAAAAGATCACAACAAATCCTGGCAAACAAAGAACGAGCTGAGCAACACAAAATAAGTAGCAAATCAGGAAAGGGAGGAAGATAGTGCTTGTGATTAAAAATCAGATGCTACAAAATAAAGAACACTGGAAATAAGAAGTAAAACTATCCATTAAAAAAAAAATCCATATCCAAACGTGTTGTGGACAACAAGAAAGCATTTTAAATTATATGGAACAACAGAAATTCTAGCAAAATTATGCTGTTATATGTCCGTTGTTTGATGGGTGCCGTACTGCTGTCGATAAGAGCGCAGACGATGCAGAACAGCTCAAAAACCCACTCTGCGAAATGATGAAGGCGACATATTTCCAGCTCTCGGTCTCCATCACCGTTTTCTGTTCCAACGGTGACTGCGCAGCAGCTACCAAATTGTTAACAGTTTAAAAAATGTTAAGCTGCATCCTTAATTAACTGAAATAATTATTAATTTTTAAAAGCTTTCAATTAATTTTTAAACTAGTTTTCATCGGCGAGATCAGCCAACTTGTTTCTAAATTGGTGGAGAAAATCACTAAATATTTCAGAAGAATGACAGACTAAAGCTGGTGTCACTGTGGTGTTGAGGAGGAGTGAAAACTGGGGCTATGGCGCATCATCCACCCCCGTGACACAGCCCGGGGGTGCCACTGTCCCCGTAAGGCTTCTCCACACACCCCAACTCCTCTGTTTGCTTGAGCTGGGTCTATGCTATAAACAACCCGCCTTTGTTCTTCCCCTCAGCATCAAACACACAAGATTTTTATATAAGCTGAGAAAAAAAAAAAAAAAGTGTTTCCAAAAGGATCTTGAGAGCCTGTGGTTTGCCTTTGATGCAGAAGTTCATTGTCCTTGTTATTCCGGTCAAAGTTCTGAGGCATTTCAATTTGTTGGGTGGCAGCAGGTAGAAGGTGACGTGGAAGATTCAAGCCATGATTTGTGAGATTACGGGTTGTTCTGGACACTCAGGGGCTTGCTCTCAGTTGAGTCACCACAACTCAGGCTGAATATCAGCAAAATAGTTGCAGGGTCGCTGTGACACTAATTGTATTAGAAATCTTGAAGCATTACGAGTGAACCGGGGGAATGACGCATTTCACCTCCACTGTGAAACATGAGCAAACAGGAGGGAAAACCAGGCGGTTCGGGTCCAAGAAGAGCATCTGTAAGAAACGACTCCCTCGAGCTTGTCCTTCCCACTAGCCCACCGCTCCTCTTGTCTGGCTGGGCTGGGGAGGCTCTGCTGGAGGAAAGGGGTGAGAAATTGCTGGCAGGACGTGGCTTTGTTAGAACCGTTATTGTGGTGGGAAGGAGCATTTTGCTGCTGCTGCTTCGTTTCTGCCTGAGCGAGCCCAGACCTTCCCATGACAGCTTCCAATGTGACCAGTTGGAGTCGATCTACCAAAAGCAGCTCGTGTTATTTAAGCTTTGTCTAATCTCAGAGTAACTGGGGAGTGAACTGGCCCAGAAGGGCCCCTGCGCTGCTACAGAAGGGATTAACGCCTGCTGGGGTACGCTGGCATCCAGACCCTGGAACCCGTGGCTCTTGGCATGGCCAACTGTCCTGTGCTTCAGTGGGGCTTTGCACAGCGGTACCCTGGCTCGTAATGCTGAGCCATGGCAAGAATAGCTGGAGAGACATCAAACACCCCCCAGGGAAAAGCCCCCGCTGCCCCAGGGCACCACGGGGAGCTTGAAGCCAGGAGCACAGCGTGCTCCTCTCCTGCTGCCCCAGGAATTGCGTGAGATTGGGTAATGCGGGTCATACGGAGCCAGCGGGCGCTTGGCTCCATCTGCACTGAGGTTATAGGTGATCCCGAGCCCACGCCCAGCTGCAAGTTCATCCTGGGTGAGTGACAGAGAGACGGGAGCAGGGATGCAGGTGCTGAAGTCAAAGCTTTAGCACACACTGCTGGGCTAGGAGAAGACCTGCCCCACGGGCAAACGGGTTGGTGACATCCATGCCTTGATCTCACTGCACTGTTGGCAGGTCCCCAGTGTTTTAAGGGCACCTTCAAATCAAAGCAGAGGATGCTCCTCAAAGAAAAATGCGTCAACAGATGCATTAGCTGGAAAATTTCTCTAGGTTCTGGTCCCCCTCACTTATTACTGAAGACATCCACCATCGTTTAGCATTTCAGTGCTTTCCAAGGCAGGCCGGGCACGTGACACCATTCATTTTGAGAGAATACACATATTAGAGATTTTTTTCCCCTTTCTTTGCCATAATGGGTTCCATTTTGAACAGAGAAAACATCTTTCATATCAGGTGAATTTGTTTCCCTGCGCTGAAGCCAGGAGAGGGTCTATTTTACCAGCTGCAGCCTGGGCTGACGCCCCGAGCTCAAGCCGCGCTGCACTGTCCGCTCTCCCTGGTACGTAGGAAGGACTGCCGGGTCCCCGTCAGCTGGAGGGGATGGATTGGCGATGAAGGGCTGCTCCAGGTATCCAGCATCCCACTTCCCTGGCCTCAAAGTCACCCCTGGAGGGAGGTGTGCACGACATCTTCCCCACGCTAGAGCCCCATTTCAGGCCTCCTCCACTGGTATTTGAAAGCGGATGAGCTGAACGGAGCTCTCCTCTCCCCGCTTCCACAAGCCCAGGAGAACAGCTCAGAAAACATCAGCTTCTCCACTTCCAGCCTGGCCAAGCTTGTAGAAAAAGCCAGAAAACCATAAAAACGAGCCGTCACCAAGCCCCTGCAGCGATGGTTGTTACTCGCCATCACTGTTGCGTATCTCAGCCCGATCACATGCTCCAGAGACAGGCAAGGTGACGCTGCTCGGGTCACACTTGACGTCTGCCTATGTGCCAAGCATCGCACTAGCGCACAGCGGCAGCAGAGCTGACAGCACATTCACACCTCACCCAGCACCAACTTGGCCAGACCCAGGTTGGCCTCGTGACGCTGGGGTCACACCACGGGTGATGCTTTGCCGCAGCCCTGCCTGGGCAGGGTAGATGTTCTCCAGCTGGGAAGGGTCAGCCGGGGGGACGCAGGTGATTCTGGTCACCAGCAGAGCCCTTAAATTCCCACCGGTGGGCAGCACTTTAAAGTAAATTGCGAGGGGTGTGGAAGGACAGGCTCCCCTTGGACAAGCTGAAATATTTATGTTGTACTCGCAAGGACCCGGCCTGACTTGTACCTCTGTTTGCCGAGCTGATGACTGCTTGATAGCTGCAGCGGGGAGCTTGTTAATTGAATTCCAGAGGGACTAATTACGGCAGGAATAAGAGTGCTCTCTGTCATCTCACAGGTTTTTCCACGCATCTGGATTTGAGGGGGCGGCAGGAACCGGGACGTGTTGG
>NW_010417105.1:12523-14320 GCF_000710305.1 Buceros rhinoceros silvestris | reverse complement strand
AGCTGGAGGAGCTGTGCTGCCCCAGCCTGTGGCGTTGCTGCCCTCCTGCTGGGCACAGAGAGGGGTGATGCCAGGTTTTGGGGATGTGCTGTCAGCTGCTCCCCTTCTCTGGGCTCTGGAGGGCTGCTCAGCTCTCTGGGGACAGTGGGGTGCTAAGGAAAGCAGGAGGAGATGGGTGCAGCAAGGGCACCCCTCCAGCTTGGGGCAAGATCTCTCTCGTGGTGCTGTTGGGTGGCTCGTGGCTGGCTCCTTTCAGCTCCTCAGCTAAAACCAATGCCGGGAAAGCAAGTGAGGACCTGTGTAGCCCCCCAAGCCCAGGAGAAAGGACGTCTCTGGACAGGGAGGGATGCGCCGGCTGCGTATTGCTGAGCAGTCACACTGGGGCAGGGCTTGATGTGGCTGCTGGGCGCTGAATGCACGCGAGGGCCCCCAGAGCGAGACTCTCAGGTGAGCATCGTGGTGGCTGTTGGCTGCAGGAGGGCAGGCTGCGAGGGACCAGCTGTGTGCGCGGGGGATGTTATCCCTGCGGTGCTGACTCGCAGGCTGGATGCGGACATGAGGAGCCCGAGCGTTGTAAAAACCCATCCCTGTGAATCGCTCGGTGAACGCAGTGCTGCTGCAGAGAGTGTTTCCCTTGGCTGTGAGCCCCAGGGCTGCCGCTTTCCCAGCCCCTGTCCTTGCGCTGCATCCTGCGATCCACCAGACCCGGCCGTGGCAGCAGCGGGGAGCTGAACCCCAGGGAGGTGACGAGAATTTCCTGGGTTTAAAAATGCATGTTTTTATATATGCATGTATATGAACACAATCCTTCTTCCTGCTTTCAGCAGCCAGCGTTAACTCCAGCGGTGCTGGCAACGCAGTTCGCAGCACAGACCTGCAGATACAGACGTGTGCTGCCAGAGAAGTGGTGACAGGGGTGAAGGACTTCCACAACCACCTCAGCGGCTGCAGAAAAACATGTTCTGTGCTGCTACATCCAATGCGACTCCTGGCCCTGCCTGTTTGTCAGCTTTACTGACCAACGCACTGCGCAGAAAATGATTCTTGGTCACCAAATGGTTTTTCCACAGTCGGGGCGTCAAACCACAGCAGGGACGTGCATTTTCACCTAGCCCTGGCTCTATGTTTTGGGGATATCGTGACAGTCTGGGGACACCTGGGGGCCCTGCAACCATTGCAAGAACTCGTACTGCAAAGGAGGGTGCAGCGAGGTGGGGGTCAGTCTCTTCTCCCCAGGAACAAGTGACAGGATGAGAGGAACTGGTCCCCAGTTGTCCCAGGGGAGGTTGAGGTTGTCCCTGAGGAGCCGTTTCTGTCCCGTTGGGGTTGTGCAGGCGTGTCGCAGGCTGCCCAGGGCAGTGGTGGAGTCCCCATCCCTGGAGAGGTTTCCCAGCCGTGTGCAGGTGCTGCTGAGGGACAGGGGGCAGGGGGGACCTGCCAGTGCTGGGGGAACAGGTTGGACTTGATGAGCTTAAAGGTCTCTTCCAACCAAAGTGATTCTGTGATTGGCCAGCGCTGGTGCAGCAGTGCCGCTGCTCCTACAGGGGTGCAAAGGGATTGGTTTTTTTCCTGGGACAGGGAGAAGACTGCTCCTCCCATACAGCTGGGATAAGATTTGGGTACCCTGTGCACAAAGGATGGGCAGCGCGCAGATTTCACCTCCTCCCACCAGCGGCAGGAAGGGCATGGCTGGCCCTCAGGGGTGAGCAGGGCTGTCCTGAGTCACGCTTTGCGGTGGCGGGAGCAGGACCCAGGTTTATGGCAGGGCCAGCCATGACCTCAGACGGGTGTCCCTAG
>NW_010417105.1:6709-12468 GCF_000710305.1 Buceros rhinoceros silvestris | reverse complement strand
TTGCGTTGGCGGGAGCAGGACCCAGGTTTAGGGCAGCCTCAGCCATGACCTCAGACGTGTCTCCTCAGGATCAGCCCCTCTGTTAATCGCCGCGTGCTTCTCTCCTGGCAGAGCATGTGGCTCCCGCTCCCCATGTGCTGCTGCCATGTCCTGTCTCATATGATGTCCCCATTGCGCAGCGGGTTACAAACATCTGCTGGACATGGGTTTGGGGTGCGAGTGTCACCTGGAGGAAGCGACCTGGCTGTAATCGCTGGCAGCAGCTTCTTTCCTCCTGGGGTAGAGGCAGAAAGAGGTTGACAAGCCCGTGCCAGGAGCTGCAGCTGGGTCTGCCACTTTGGTGACCCCAGGATCCTCGAGGGCAGTCAGAGGGATATAGCTAAAAATGTAGGAAAGAGCTTTGTGCAAAACAAAAAGGAAGGCAAAGGGTGATTTTACCGTGGCCAAAGTTAAACAGAAAAGGGACTGAAGTTAGAAACAGCTAAAGAGAAATAAAAGAAACAGTTTTTTTAAATGGGTTTGCCTGCGGTTTCACAAAGTGTGGAGTGGCCCAGGTAACACGGTAGTAAGATGCTGAGATATTTATACCTCTTCTGGACAGGACCAGGGTCTGGGGCAGTCCTTTGATTGGGAGGGGGATGTTTGCAGTTAAGTTTCCAGTTCTTTCCTTGCGGTTATAATCAAACTCAGATACTTTTATTCATTTTTCCCCAAAGGGCTCTCATCATTTCTCACTTAGGGTTAGAAAATACATCCCTGCCCTGCTTCAAAGGCATGAAGAGGGCTTTTTCTGAGGTCCAGCGAGGCTGTGGGTTTCCCAGGGAGCAGCTGGGGGTTTGCAGGGTTGAAAACAAACCCAAGAGAAAGACCCTTCCTGCCAGGGGAGACTCTTCCTGTTCTGTCACATTCCATATTTCCTGTAATTGAAGAGATTCGGGAGCTCTAATAAAATGCAGCTCTCGGGTTTGTGCTTTCCCTCGGGGAGGAGGCGCAGGCAGGCTCCCCTCGAGCCCAGCCCAGGGACCCCGCGGGGAATTGCCGGCTTGTTATCAGTAATAGAAATGATGGTACTGAAACATCTCCGGGAGCTCCAGGTTTCGTCTCTCCTTCAGCCCTCGCGTCTCGAGGGTAAACTATTTCATTGCCAATATTGAGTGCTGGGTTGTTTGGAAGTATTGAGCTCGTCAGAGGTCACGTTTTATTTGGTTTTGGCCAATTGGCAGCTGCCTGTGTTTGCGTCTGCTCCTGAAGCAACTGTCTGCTCAGTTTCTGTGCCAAAGCCAGCAGCGGCTGACGGCTTCCGGGGTGTAAGGGGCAGGAACGGGGGGGACTTCACCACCGCTCTGTCCCAGGGTTGGCAAAGAAAAGATCCTGAGACCCCACCTCTGAGCCTTTCCCAGTAACTCTGGCTTCCAGGCTGGAGAACCTGGCTCCAAGCCTCCGATGGAGCAAAACCACCTGAACTCCGCAGGAAAAACCCGTTTTGTGCGCGGATGTCTCAGCAGCAATTTATCCTACAGCTGCCCTTCGTGGCCCCCAGCTGATCCATGCGTGTACAGTGTCCAGAGCTCCCAGGCACCCGAGGAGGGATCAGGGTTAGGAGTTTTCAGCACCTGCGATCGTCCTGCCTGTGCACAGCATGTTTCCCACCCCAGGAAACGCCAGGCTTGTTCCAAACCAACCATCCACGGGCAGTAAGCCCACCCTGAGCATGCGGCACCCAGCAGTGTCGGAGCCCTGCCAGTGGTGTCAGGCCTCTGGAAGATGTGAAAAACCCACAAGATCTTTCTGTGTCCTTAAGAGCAATAACACAGCTGAAAAAGATTGATCGGAAGCATTTCTTCATGCTCATCTGGAGAGGTTGGTTTCCAAGCTTTGGTTTACAGATTTTTTTTAAAAAATGCATCTATCTGGGGGAGGCAGGAATGTTTCACAAACACCTCAGTGCTGTCCGAAAGATGACAGCGAGCCTCCATCTAAAACGACAGACACTGACCTGCCGGGCTCCCTTTCGCACGACTGCCAAGACCACCGCGAACCCGGACGCCTGCCCTGGGAAACCACCCCTCCGTCTCCATTAAGGCTCCTTTCAGGACACGGTTTGTTGTCAGCCCTGTTTGCATCTCTCACTTTCTGACCAACGATTGCTGCTGTCAGCTTGCTCTTATCTCATTTATTATATAGCTTGTTTTACTTGGTTTTATTGCTTCTTCCACCTTTCATCTAACCAGGGTGCATTTTTCCGTCGCTTTTTTAATCAGGGTGGCTTTTTTGAACGCATTTAGTGCATCTTTTAAACTGGTCTTCAACAACTCTAAATTAATCACTCCAATTACTCTGGTAATTTTCTCCCTAACATTTAGTCCCTAAATGTTTCCAGCGGGGCCCTTCTCTGGCTGCAGCAGGTGCCTCTATCAGCACCCGGCACGGATTGTGTTTGGGCAGAGCAATAAAATCAGGGCATGGTAGATAACGGTTAATGAGGAGGTTTGTTTGGTGATCAGCTCACCCTAATCCATTAGAAAAGGGGCTCAGACAGCAATATGCTGAAGGTAATGAGTACTCGGAGCTGGAAAATAACCAGGGAATGTTTCTGCAGCTTCCAGGACGTGAGATTAGGAGCCACCCAAGATCCTGCAGGAGCCATGCCTGGAGCCACAACAACGTGGGATGTTCTGATCTCCTTCTGGGTACAGGGAAACGAAAGTCAGTCAATCCCCGTTGCTCCCTTTAGGGTACAGCATGGGGACGAGGTGGAAAACTCTCTTCTGTTTGAAGAGGTCACCCAAAAATCCCCAGTCCACAGCCGCAGGCTGAGGAGCAGCAAGTAACCACGTGCCGGGTGTTTTACAGGGGCTGGCTCCTGTCTCCTGGCACCTTCTTAGAGAGGAAATAAATCTTGAATTACCTTATTTTCATTTCCAACCAAACTGCATGTTGGCAGTTGCCTCGGAGCCAATAATCTGACACGGTGCTGTGCATCTGTGGATGTCTGTAGCATGGGCGTGCTGCTTCTGTGTTTGAGACTGACAGCGCAGCACTGTGTCGTTGTTTCCCTACCACTATATAGTGTTCCTGGCATATCACAATAAAACGGAACGTGAAGGTAGGCGATTTATCATAATACAAAAATAGAAGGCATAATAATGTAAATTATGCACATCATTAACCCCAGCGGTGGCTCTAAAATGGACACAAATTCTGCAAGAATATCGTCTTTAGGTTGAGCTGTGACAATTTTCTCTAAAGGGTTTCCCTGTAGGTGCTGGGAGACCCACGTGTTCTCTTCTCTTGAGGTTTGGAGCTGGCTTGGAGCCCTGGAAATGGACTAGCAGCAGTAAGAGGTGGCTGTTCCTCCGCAGGAGCCGCGTTGCATTACCCATGGAGGGGCTGCAGCCCCCCAAGGCTCCTGCTCCACCAGCTCCTCACCAGCAGCTCAGGCAGCACAGATGGGATTCACCAGGCTACAGCAGAGGTCACCATCAGCTCCTCGTCTGTTCGAGGCGGGTGAAGTCTATGGCACAGCTCAAGTCATCCTGCAGGAGATAAGGGCAGGTGAACCACATACCACCACAACGTGCTCCGTGTCACCCCTAGCTGCGTAGGAAGCCAAACGTAGCCTGCTGGGATGTCTCGCTTTGAAGTCTAACGTTGCCAGAGGTGAAGCCCGTGCTGTGCTGCTGCGTTTTCCAGAAATATAAAGGCAGGGGGAGAGTTGATGTTGGATGCCTCCTCCTTTCTAATTGCTCCTTCCTTTCTGCTCCCTCTCAAAAGAGGGAAGAGTCAGTTTAAGCTCTTTCATCAGCTCACCCTCAGGAAAGGCAAGTGGGCTGCAGCCTGAGTGGGATTTCCCAGCCCCCTCCCATTGCCCAGGTTCCCAAAGCTGGTTTAAAGCAACTTAAAACCTTCCTGTGTAGAATTTTCCCTTGCAAAAATTAGACCTCATGAAAATAAATAATTCCCAGAGGAAATTTCAATTTGATTACAAATATTGACTTGCTTGAGGGAAGGGGGGTTTTTTAAGAAAAATCCATTTGGAATCAACATTTTCAAATTAAACATGTATGTTCGCCCTGTTACAGTAGTTAACTTGGAAAAATAGCAGTTTTATTTCCAGTGGTTGGGGATTTTTGGAGTTTCTTCCACCCATATTTTTCTGCAAGAGCTGAACAAAAGAGATGCCTTAAAATTGGGCAAAGCAGGGGAAAGATTTTTTTTAATTCTAAAGGATTAAAAAAATGTAATATGAAATGTTGCAAAGAATTTTCATGCTTCTAAGAAAGCCCCTAAAAATGCACAAATATGTGTATTAAAGCTGTAGCCCCAGGGGATGCCTGAGCTGCAGAAGCACCAGGCAGAGCAGACATGGTAGGTGCTGTTCCTTGGGTGTCACTTGAATGGTCACCATCACACCCTGCTCCCATTTCCAGCATGTCAGGAGTGATTTTGCTCAGATGCATCAGCCAGGAGGTGAGCAGAGAGGTGGGAAAAACTTGGTGGTCCCCAGCTGAGTGGTGGCACCAAGCTTTGCATGGGGTCCCCATCATTTCTGGGTTGAACCCATGAGCATGGGGAACCCTCAGCATCCAGTCCCCTAAAGGCATCCAGGACAGTAGATGTTTCTGTGGGTCACCAAACTCAGTCTAGGGCCTTCACACCCCAGCAAAGCTGCTCTTCAGACACCCCTCTGCCCCGCTGGGGTTTGGCTCTGCTGGACCAAAAGCAAAACCCCACTGCTTAGGACATGTATTTTTGGGTATTCCTCCCAGGTTCTCTCTTTCTCCACTGTGAGTGATCCTTCTGCTCTCGGAAATGCTGAAACTGAGCTGACACTATTCAGAAACCTCACACATTCCAGACGTGGGGAACTCAGGTGTGAACGTGTGCTACTTTTGCCACTTCATGGATTAAAAAAAGGTAAGAAGTCAACAGAGCTGCGTCCAGTGTAGGAGCTTTGTCAGGGTAGAGGGACAAATTGTTCTTCGTAGGAGAAGACTTTGGTGTCCTGCTTGGTTTTGGAGGGGAAGGAGTGGGTAGGAGGAAGGAGGAGCTGAAGGAACAGCAACCTTCTGATGTAGACTAGGCTTCCAGGCACTGACATTCGTCTTGCGAGAGGTACTGATGAGGACCAGCCTTCAGCCAAACATGTCTCTGCTAAAATCAACCCAACCCATTATTTTAAAGCTAGAAAATGATCTTCCTAAGCGGCCTGGATCAGGAGGAAGAGGGGTTAAGCTTGCTCTCCAGAGTGGGGGACCAACCCAGATCCTCAGCAGCAGCTGCTCAGGCCCCTGCTGCAGATGAGAAAGCTCTAGCAGAGACACTGCTCGCTGGAGGCATCCAGGTATCAGCCAGGAATTACTCCAGACAGCGTAAGTGCTTTTTAGGAGCACTTTATTAATAGAGGCACATAACCAATTGCTGATAACAAATGCAAAAAGCCCTCGGACTGAAGGGCTGTTTGCCCAGGCGATCTCCCCACCGAGGGCCCCTGCTGCAGATGAGAAAGCTCTAGCAGAGACACTGCTCGCTGGAGGCATCCAGGTATCAGCCAGGAATTACTCCAGACAGCGTAAGTGCTTTTTAGGAGCACTTTATTAATAGAGGCACATAACCAATTGCTGATAACAAATGCAAAAAGCCCTCGGACTGAAGGGCTGTTTGCCCAGGCGATCTCCCCACCGAGCGCAGCAGCCATTAGTCGCAGCGGGAGGCACCGGCAGGGCACCCCTCTGGCGGGAGGACTCGCGGGGAAGACA
>NW_010417105.1:1953-6674 GCF_000710305.1 Buceros rhinoceros silvestris | reverse complement strand
CCCGCGGAGCGCCCCAGCCATTAGTCGCAGCGGGAGGCACCGGCAGCAGCTCTCTCTGGCAGGAGAGCTGGGATCAAAGCAGGAAAACAAATGCCTGAATGGTTTAGCACAGCAAAGGTGCAGTTTCTGCACCTCCCCAGCCACATGCAAGCAGGCACCAGGCCCCAGTAAGAGGTGCTCGAGCCTGCACCATGTGTGGCCCAGCAACGCCTGGAGACCCGCCTGAGGTCCCCTGCATTGGGCTGCCATGAGCAGTGCAGGTGCCTGGTGCTTGCTCCGTGATTCCTCAAGACTTGTCTCAAATAACCGTGTTTCAAGTCTCCTGCTCTGCGCCAACGTGATTAAGCTGGTGGAGAGGATGGATGTTGCCAGTGAGGATACCCTCGCTTAAGGTTAATTAATCATTTGTAAACTGACCTTTGGATGGATGCATTATTCATCAGGACTCCTGAACTAACGGCCAGATAATTCTCAGCCACTGTTTCTTTTTTTCATCAAAGTCTTTGGTTATTCCGTAACTGAGGGCAGCTGTTGAAGCACAGGTAGAGCCATGCCCCTGGGTGCTGCCTCTGCGCGGGATGCTCGTGCTCGCCCGTCATTTAAGCCACAGCCAGGTTTAGGCGGGACCACAGCTCAACAGGTGCTTCTCTTCCCCACCTGCGTATTTCTTCCTTGAAGCCTGAATGACCTTAAACTATCTTGAAGACTCCTCTCCAAGAGCTTGACATTTAAAAGTGCAGTGACAGAAAATAACTTCTTCTAAAAATATGTGTAACTTATTTACCAGCATGAGGAGAAAGGGAGAAGAATGCAAATGAGGACATACATACATACACACCGCACTGCTCGATTGTGACTTCTCGCTGATGCCGTGTGCTAGCACCGCTTTCTCCTCCAGCAAAGCTGCTCCCTGCATTGTGGTGGCTTTTTTCCCATGTCCAAACCTGGGACTGGCTGAGCAGAAGCAGTGACAAAGAGAGAGGGGATCCCTGTGTCCCCTCCTGGGCTGCAGGGCAGGGCTCCACTCTTGGGGGGCCCAAGGAGCTGATTTCATCTCACAGCCACCAGAAGCGGAAAGCAGGAGAACATGAGCCAGCGCTCACTGAGAAAACACCCTGCAGATCATTCTTTGTCACATTACCTAAAGGAAGAAGGAAAAAAAAAAAAGAAAGAGAGAGAAAAAGAAATCAAAGACCAAATGCTGCACAAATCAGTGAGCTTGGTACTCAAGAAACTGCTTGTATCTCCATGGGGAAATGCCTCCTGTACTCCTTCTCCTCCCAGGTGAGAGCAGACCCTGCCCAAACGCGCTCTTCACCCCCTTCCCCATCCAAAATAACAGTGTAGCCGCCAGGGAGTCTCCTGAACACGAGGCGTTCATGTATCTTTAATTATTGTTTCAGCCACATAAATCCATGCTGAATTAAAATTCATGATGGTTCTAGGGTACAAGTGCAAACAATTTGTTCGGTAAACTTTGCTCTAATTGGCATTCTGAAAATTTCCTGTTAATCAAGCCCCTTGGGCTCAGTTTACCGGTGTAGTTCTGCCTGCGAATGTCAGTTCTCGGAGGGTGCACGGGCCTGTGCTGATTTCAAGGGTCTTTATATGATATTAACTCATACACCTTGTCCTCACATTAATTTGCAAGTAATTTTTTAACAACCTTCCGTGGCCCTGTCTTTTATCTCGCTGCTTCATTACTCAAGGCTAGTGAGCGAGCGGAAGAGCATTTGTAAAACCCGAAACAAAACCGCACTCAGAAACGTCTGGGATCTGAACGCGAAACACCCCCGAGGGCACCTAGAATTTCTCCATGCCGGCGCTGCCTTTCCAGCGGCGCTTGAATCCAAGTGGCCATGGGAGATGCAAGGAGATACTCAGGCCAGCATGGTAAATGTCAGGCATGCGAGCGATGTCGCTGGATGGAGATTCCAGCCAGACATGCCCAGAAACAGGGCTAAGGAGGTGGTTAATGCTTTGGTTCTCTTGAGCCGAGGATACAAACATCGTCTGAAGAGTCAAGGTATGAGCAGAGCCGCTTTTTCACCCCATCCCTGCAGGCATGGAGAACATCAGAAATGACTCCAGGAGATGCCAGGGTCTGGGGGGTTCTGATGCTGAGCTCTGCTTCCTACACACCGTCCAACATGGACCAATTGGACAGTTCTGCATCTTTTCCCCCAAGCAACACCCTCTCCGCAGCGATGCCCAGTCAGACCCACCTGGGACCACTGCCAGGAGGATTTTAGGAGCTTTCGGTTTTTCAGCCTTCTTAGCTCATCCTTAACTTGCATCCCCAGAGATTTGGGAATAGGAGAAGCCGTGTATCACCTGAGTGTCTCCTCGCACCAGCACGGTAAGACGGAATAATAGAAAAAACAGAATAATGAGAATCTGACAGAGATCAGGGAAGCAGTGGAGAAGCTCTCTTGGATGGAAATTCACGGTAAGGAAACGTACGAGGACTGGCAGTTCCCAGAAGAGACCAAAGACGGTGCACAACAGCAAACTGCTCCCCTGTGAAAGCAGATAAGCAGCGTAATTAGATGGCATTATGGCAGCAGCAGGGTCTGGAAGCTGGAAAGAAATTGTATGGGAAGTCGGAACGGGCACGTGCCTGGAGGGAGAATAGAGGAATAATGCAGGTTCACAACGTGAGAGCGGATAAATCTATGCACACAAGGTTTCGGAGTCAACCAGCAAGGGTCTGCAAAGAAATTAGATGTAAAATGAGAACAGGGACATATGTGTCTGGGGAAGGCGAACAGACTGAGCGTTCAAAGCAGGAATTTGCCCCATCTCCTTTCGTTCAGTCTTTATAAAAAGGTTAATTGTGAATGAGACTTAACAGAAGAAGCTTTGAAAGGAACTGTGGAGAAGGCCAGCATAAGCAGAGAAGTTTAAAGCTTTGTAGGTCTCTCAAATGAATTCAGAACAAGGGGATCTGACGAACTTTGAACCCTTGGTGGTTATCTTCAAGATTTATGGAGGTGTAGAGGTCCCTGGAAATGAGAGAAGCTCCTCTCTTTAAAGAGGATATGTTTAAAAAAAAAAAGTTAAAGAATTGAATAATCATCTTAATCTCAATTCCCTGAAAGAGGCTGGAAGAAAGTCTTAAACGAGCAACTTGTAAGATGATGAATAAAATCAAAGCACATGGGTTTGTCAAGAACCAGTCAAGCCACCCTAATTTGATGTCCTTCTTTGGGAAGGCAAAAGGTGCGCTTGATCAAGGGGAAGGAGAAAACACACGAGTGAGTGAGGTCTTCTGCCTCTTCCCACTGGCCAGCCTCAAATAAGCTGAGAAAAACAACCAGAGCTCAACTGGCAGAGTAACCACTCCTGAAGAGGCGTGATCAAGGGAGAAGAAGGTTTCTCCAGCCTCCACCATGGCTCCAGAGAAGGGGCCATCGACCTTCTCCTCCATACAGCGATGAACCGTCTGTCTCCAGTTTGGCAGCCCACAGCTTTGCCCAAGGACAGCTCCGTGCCCGAGGAAAACTGAGACTAAGCCTTTGTTATGCTGATTTCTAGCATCTCATGATGGTTTATCCTTAATTTCCCCATGACATGAGCATCCCCATGCGTATTTAAGCAGAAACATTTTGATGAAGCGTTATCCTATATTAACCTCAGATACTGGCACTGAGCCAAGAAGATGCTTCTGGTGGAGCTTCAGTCACTCCACCCAGGTTGGAAACGGCGTAAAACTGCACAAGCAGCCTGCGACGCCTATGTGAGAGCACGGAGGATCCACCACTTCGCTCCCGGCCCTCCGGACGGACAGACGGACTGATGGACAGGGACCCTTGCAAGGCCAAATCAAGAGACATTGTGAGCTGTAAAAAGAGCTGCTGGAGGAATGCAGGAACAGAAGCTTTTGATACAGTTTCAAACAATGCGTAATTATCAGGTAGCTGTAAATTAGCCCATCTGTGCCTGAGGAAAAGACAACGCGAAGTTATGTGTTACTAATGGCTGAAAAGAGCTGGCAGCACAAAACAGGAAATTCTCAGGAAACTTTATTCTTAAAGTAATGTAATTACACAGCGTAATCCCCAAATCTCCTGACTGTTTGGTGGTTTTTGATAAAGCTTACGAGGTCTTCATCCTCCCTTCTTTTTCCTCTCCTCGTCGCAGCCGCACGGTCTGCGGCGTTTCGAGCAGTGCCAGACGTCTGGCTGGGCCACCTAAAGCAGCAGATGTGGGCACCGTAAAGTGCCTTTACGACAGAATAGCTAAAGACGTGTCTCAGGTTTTTGCAAAGCAGATTGTAAATACCCGCCGTGCCTTTGCCACAGCCTCGTTAGCTGAATGCAAAGCACCCGCGCCTGTGACACCGCGTTGGAGAACACTTCTCTGCTGGTGGAGTTGGCCAGGCAGGCTCCAGGACTCCAGGATCCAGGTCAACGCACGCACAAGCACCAGCGTGGTTCAGATTTAGGTCCTCTTTTTGTTTCGTCTGTGTTTGGTCCTTGCTGATCCAGCATACAAAAAAAAAGCCAAAAAAGGAGCTTTCTTTCTTTAAGTGCCTTGAGGATCTGGTGATAAGGTCTTTGGGAGCTGCTGAAGCAAAACTGGAACAGCATAAAACTCATGCAAACAGTCCAGGCAGAGTAAATAGCTCATGATTTTTTTATTCATACTTTTGTCTGTGGAATAACGGGGAGCAAATTGCTTTTTCCTTTCCTAGTCCAAATTATTCAGAGAGTTTTTCT
>NW_010417105.1:0-1941 GCF_000710305.1 Buceros rhinoceros silvestris | reverse complement strand
TTCGTCTGTGTTGGGTCCTTGCTGATCCAGCATACAAAAAAAAAGCCAAAAAAGGACCTTTCTTTCTTTAAGTGCCTTGAGGATCTGGTGATAAGGTCTTTGGGAGCTGCTGAAGCAAAACTGGAACAGCATAAAACTCATGCAAACAGTCCAGGCAGAGTAAATAGCTCATGATTTTTTTATTCATACTTTTGTCTGTGGAATAACGGGGAGCAAATTGCTTTTTCCTTTCCTAGTCCAAATTATTCAGAGAGTTTTTCTGCTGATTTTTGCTATTCTCCCTTTTGAGAGCGCTCGCTCCCAAAGATGGCCCGCTTAGCCATGAATGGAAAGCAAATGCCGCCTTCACCTTCAGTGAACTTTGAAGCAATTGATTTTCACCGGCGTAAAAGACAAGCTGCAAAGTGACAGCTCCTGGGCTTCGCGAGGATGAGTTTTGCCATTTCCTGACTGTCCGTGCAGGAGGACGTGGCATCCCGGCAGAGACATGACAGCTGCTCCTTCAGCTCATCCCCATCCAGCCACCAGCCCTGTCCTCTTTCACGTGTGGGGTCCCCTGCCCGCCTGCTTCTCTGCAGCCGCTTTAAGCAACCCGTAATCCGGAGGACTCCGCGGAAAAGCAGCCTTGTTCTCTTTTGTCTGGTAATCTGAGGTCAAGAAAACAAACCGCTTCCTCTCCACTCTCTCCAGCGCTGCAGCGAGAAATGCAGCCAAGCTCCAGCACCGAGAATAAAGGCAGAGCTGGCGCAAACACAGGAGCTTCTTAAATGAGTTTGCCATTAGCCGGAAGGGCTGCAAATTGAAGCGAAGATAAGCCCCTTAGCATTTCCCTTTAATCCAAGCCCCGTCAAAGCGGAGATGTGTTCCTATTCAGCGGGCTTTATACAGAGGCAGGTATTTCATTTACCCAAAAAACCCCTGGATCGGATAAATTATTAATGTTATTTATAAAGGCAATTCTGCCATTCAGCAACTTCTTTTGGATCCCGATGCTTAATCTCGCTGCTTAGCATAAGATACACTCCAGTTAAAAGGCGAAATCACATTCCCTTACAAGGCCTGCGAAATAACGGAATGCTGAGGTGCCTGAAAAAGCGTTGTAGTTTAAATTCCGCTCTAAAGACTAATACATTTATCAGTGGCAAACATAAGCCCTGATTTCCACTTGCTTGTACCCTCCCTGCGCGCTGGATGGGGCCTCACTCGCGTCAAGAGCCGTCAAAGCTACTCGTGGAGAACAAGGGAGATGCAAAACACGGTAGTGCTTGTACAGCCTGTTTGCCGGCAGGGTGGGGCCGTGGGGTGAGACTGAGTAACCCTCTCCTCTCCTACAATGTGTCCTGCAAATTGTCCTATAACAGGGCGCCCACAGCCGTGACTTTGGCTTCTGCAGGCTGAGCTCTACACCCACCCCATGGACCAGGGTGTTACCGCGGGCAGAGACAACAGAGGAAATACCCAAGCAGAGACGTGGGCTCCCATGGTCAGGCAATGGAGTCAGGATGGTCGGAGTCCCAGAATAGGTCCTCAGAGACCGTGGGAGAGCTGCCACCACGGTAGCATTGCAGATCCCCATCAAAACCAGCACAGCACATAACCACGAGGAGCAAGGGAATAAACACGAGAAGCTGAGTGTCCCCGTGCGTGGCCAGCATCTCCATTTCAGTTACAGCAGTGGGATGCGATGCACCAGTTCCCACGGCAGAGTGCACACACCGACAGGTAAAGCAGCGCCTGTCCTGACAGCAGGGAGCCAGGCAGCAGGGGTGCTTTGGGGTGAAATGCCTACACTGAGGAACAGGAGAGCCAGCACCTCCCGAAAAAGATGTGCTCAAGCCTCTAGGAGGGGAACACAGGCTCCTTGCCTCTCACGTGAGGACTAGACAGAGGGGTCTGGACAGGTTGGCTTGGTGGGCTGAGGTTCAACCAGGCCAAGTGCTG
>NW_010417104.1:0-7582 GCF_000710305.1 Buceros rhinoceros silvestris | reverse complement strand
ATATATATATATGTATAGCAAATGCAAATATTACAGCAATAGAGAGTTTTATTTTTAACTGCTGCTAACCTTAGCCTGCCTTTACAGGCCCATCCTGTGGAAGGCAGGGCAATGGAGCAGAATGTGGTGGCTCATCGTTTGACCCTTAACAATCCAGGTAAGTGGCCAATGAAAACTGAGACTGGGATAGAGAAAACCTCATCAGATTAGAGTAGAAAAGAGTTACAAAAAGTAGCGTTATGTGGAAGGACTGCCATATGAGAGGACAGTAGGGGAGCATGGCTTATTTAGCGTAGTAAAGAAAAAGCTGAGAGGAGTTTTGATTATTTCCTAAAAATACACAGGCAGAGCGAGGGAAGTGAGAAAAGGGGAATAAATATCGTCAAGGAAGATGAGCTTTACATTCTAACCAATTCTAATACAGGGGTAAATATATATGCTGTTCAAGAATAAATTCAGGGTGAAATTTCTTAAAATTATAACAGCAAAGTCATGAAACCACAGAATGGACTGAAAAAATCTGTGTAACAATATAGAGCTTGTGGATGGTCTGATTGAACTATATAATCTAAAATTTCCTCTAGTCCCTCTAGGTATGACCCACAGAACTTTGGGAGGAGGAAAGATAGACATAGGAAATCATGTAGTTAGTCATTGTAGGTCCCGGTGAAACTTGCATGAAACTTTAATGAAACCTTTTCCTCATTTACCATAAATTTCCACCAGAACAGTTCCTCGGGAAGCAAAAGGAATCTGTTTCTGGACACACCTGGAACACCCTGAACTGGCGAAGACACAAGGACTAAGATTAAAAAATACATGTATGTGTTGTGATATTTCCTTCATTAGTATACTGGAGTTGGGTCACTCCAGGAGCCAGAGTTCCCAGGCTGGCATTTTGGGCATGTCAGGGAAGACATCTTTAAACAAAAGGCAAAACTGGAGGCTACTTAAGGAATCCAGAAGGTCAAAGCATGTTGGAAAATCGGTTGTGATTCACCTGGTCACTTCCAAATGTCCTGGAAAAGTCTGATATATTTATGGTTGTGTTGGATCTGACTGAAATGGAGTTAACTTTCCCCATAGCAGCCCTCACAGTGCTTTACTTTTTGGTTGTAGCTAGAACAATGTTGGTAACACACCAACGTTATAGCTTTCATGAGTCACAAATAAAAATTGTCCTGGATCACCTGAAGGTAGTCTGCATTTTTGATTGATATCTATATTTTTGTTGGACTGAGTCATGAGTTAAAAATGTCACATGCAGCAGGCAGACCAGGAGCTAGTGTTACCTCCTTTGCCAGGACTGTGATGACTAGCCCACTCAGTTTGGGTGTTGGGGCTCCAGTTCAATTTACCTGTTGTGATGAGTTGACCTGGCTGGATGCCAGGTGCCCACAAAGCCGCTCTATCACTCACCTCCTCCTTAGCTGGACAGGGGAGAGAAAGTGTAACAAAAAGCTCAAGTGTCAAGATAAGGACAGGGAAAGATCATGCACCAATCACCAAAATGGGCAAAATGGACTCAACACGGGGAAATCAGTTTAATGTATTTACAACCATATCAGAATGGGATAATTAGAAATAAAAATAAATTTTAAAAGCACCTTACCCCCCACCCCTCTCTCTTTCCTGGGCTTAACTTCACTCCCAAATTCTCTACCTCCTCCCTCCAAGCAGTGCAGGGGTACGGGGAAAGGGAGTTGCGGTCTGTTCATCATACATTGTTTCTGCCGCTCCTTCCTCCTCAGGGGAGGACTCCTCACTTCCATCATGGGGTCCCTCCCAAAGAAGACAGTCCTCCATTAATTTTTCCAAGGTGAGTCCTTCCCACAGGCTACAGTTCTTCATGAACTGCTCCAGCGTGGGTCCCTTCCACAGGGTCGCAAGTCCTGCCAGCGAACTTGCTCCGGTGTGGACCCCTCTCTCTCCACAGGTCCTGCCAAGAGCCTGCTCCAGCACAGGCTTCCCACAGGGTCACAACATCTTTGGGCATCCAGCTGTTCCAGTGTGGGCTCCTCCACAGGCTGCATGTAGATACCTACTCCACAGTTAACTGCCATGGGCTGCAGGGGCGCAGCCTGCCTCACCGTGTCTTCACCAAGGGCTGCAGGGGAATCTCTGCTGTGTCACATGGAGCACCTCCTTCCCCCTCTCCTTCTTCACTAGCTTTGGTGTCTGTGGAATTGTTTCTTTCCCCTATTTTCACTCCTCTCTTTGGCTGAAGTGGCTGTTGTGCGGGACTTTCCCTAGCCCCTCCTTCTTAAATATGTTATCCCAGAGATGCTATCACCATCACTGATATTCTTGGCCTTGGCCAGCAGTGGGTGTTTCTTGGACTTGGAATTTCCCATTACCGAAACCTCACCACAGAAACCTGATAGACCTGTTGTACAGGTGTCTTACACTTGAATGGCCTGCACCCTTAGCAGGGGTTCTTTGAGAAGCATAACTGAATATTCATGAGGCCAGAGAGAGTGTGTATAACCCTAATGTAATGTTTAGAACACCACTGTGTTGAGGGACAAGCCTCTTTTCAAACCAGTCATAAGGCCTGAGACTATGTCTATCTGCAATAAGTACAAGTTCCCACAATTATTCCTTTTCTTACACCCTTAGGAGAAAGTACAGTGACTCACAAACTCCAGCACATCTTTTGTAACCATTCCTGTGCATTTTCGCAGCCTAGACAGAATCTGAGGTGACTGGAATTAGTTAAGGATGTTTACACTTTCTGTTAGGTAATAACTGGGAATACCTCATGTCTACACCCGACTAGAAGCACGGGAGAAAGAGAAGCATAGTGTATATCATGGGTCAGAAGATACAACACCATTTGTTCAAGTGTTTACAACATAAGTCACTTGTCTTACTACAGTAACTTATCCTGGTTAACAGAAAAGTGCGGGGAAAATTCCCTGGAGGTTTTAGAAATTTTGTCAGAAACATAGAACAATTTCAGACATTATGAATTGTGTATGTCTCTGTAGAAATAGAGCAATCCCTGAAAAACTTAGAGTAGCTATTGTTATACTTTATCCATATTAAATTTTACATAATCTAAAATACTTATTCATTGGTATAAAAGGAGGTAGGTAGTTCTGATTTCAAGCTACAGTCTTTGGTTGAAGTTGTCAGCCATTCTCACGGGGGTTTTTTGTCCAGCACAATTCTTTTCAACCTGTACGTGATAATTATTGGGATTTCTCATGTAAGTAGAATGAAAATCGGGTTTAGTTCAAGCTTTAGAAGCCTCGGGCATTCCCTTTCATTTCCCAGCTTCTAGCTATTATGTATCAGAAATATATGAAGGGCTCTGGGAGCCAGGTGTACTTGGATTTATTTCACTTGAATCTAATGCATCTTTGCAGAGGGCATTGAAGTTGGAAGAGGTCAAAAAATAAGGATATAATGAATTTTGTACCAGACTATGGATACTGACAACCTTATTTCCCGTTATGCTATTAATTATATGTTAACGTACAAAGGCCTTCCTCAAATAGACAGTACTTCAAGTATATTCTAAAAAAAGAAGAAAATATATCACAGCCTACATGATACACATGAACTCTGTTGCTTAATATTGATCCCATGTGCAATCAGGTCAATCCTTAGGAATTCATCATTTATCTCCTTTTTCCAAGAAGGAGTTTCTAGTCCTGGTTGATTAGATATAGGACAAACCTGCTTTCCACACCAGCTTGCCTCAGTGTGCCGTTTTCACAACCTTTAAGAGAAAGTTCTGCAGGCAATTGGTGACACCAAAGGAGAAGGACCCTAACTATGCTCTTCCACTACAGTTTAAATTACACTAGTGGAGACATGTTAGAATGGACATCAGTGTCACAGGTGCCAGTTGCCTGATTTATTCCCTCTCAGAGGAATGTACTGGCATCTGTGTGCGTAGTAACACCTTGCCAGCTGGCCAGGAGGTGACATCATCTGTCCTTTCAGACAGACGAATCGCACAGTGTGCATAGCTGCCTGCCAAAGGACAGACTTTCCAGGAGATGGAAAGGAAAAAAGCATTTCATGTATTTCTGTCAGTAGTTCTTACCTAATATTGTTTACAGAATTAACTTCACTGGACCAGCTTACCACCAAAGCCATCTTTCTGACACTGCAGGAAGTTACTTGAATCGCGCTCCATAAAACACAGCAATTCACATAGGAATTTACATTTCCTCTGATGTTGGTGAGCAAAGTATATTTTTCTCAGTGTGGGCATAACACTGTATGGGCAGTATGATCTTACTTAATCTCCTTTTTTATAACCCTAGATCACTCAGCCAAAATAAATATCCCCACCTTTAGGCAACTAAATTAAATAGCTAGGTTTTAAAGCCTATGTAAATGGGCTGAGCACTCATAACTCTAATTGATAGTCATCCATTTGTGAAAGTATGTGACAAGGCCTCAGCTGGCTTTAGGGGACAGAGATCTGTTAAAACCATCACACTTCTCACATCAGTACCGTCCAAGGAGCTGGCAGTGCTCATGCACTGGTTCTTGATGCTCCCCGTAAAAGAATCCCAAATGCAGTTTGGGACTTCACTCTATGACAGTTTGAGAATCCTGTGGTTGAGAATCCTATTTAATCTTGAAGAGAAAATGGATACTTCTAATTTGTTTGCAGAGTGAAAATGGATGTTCCAGTGTGTAAAAGAATGGTAAGAACAATATTTAGCTGAAGTTGAATCACTAGGAACAGATAAATATTGGGTGAAACTACAACACAAGTTTTTCTAAGACTACCAAGCTAGAAATATAGCAATGGCATTCTGATATTGCAAGTAGTCGCAATGTTTTAAAAGACCCTGGAAGTGTTAATATAATTGCATCTATTCATCCCTAGAATATGTGCCTCTTTTTTTCCAGAAATGAATTAGCAGTGCTCTTTTTTCCCCCCATGTTTATAGTCTTATTAATTATCTCCTCAGATTTTCAGTTCATTCTGCCCACAGAAGCTACATAGTTTGGTGTAGTCCTTTACAATACTCATCACATTGTTTGAATATAAGAAAAGCTTATCTGTGCTTTTTAATGATAGATAACTCTGCAAATGTTAACGCTCGTTGTTCATTCTCTTTACACCTCATGCCCTTTAACTAACTCGCATATTTAATGTATTTCAGCTGAGTGAATTAAAATCAGGATTAAAGAGAGTGAATGATCGTTTCTGGCTCATCTAGGTTTGTCTTACACGTCCTATGTAATGTACTTGGATTCTCTATTTAATGTATTTCAGCTGAGTGAATTAAAAGCAGGATTAAAGAGAGTGAATGACTGTTTCTGGCTCATGTAGGTTTATCTTACACGTCCTATGTAATGTACTTAGATTCTTCAGGGAGAGAGGAGTTTGTTTTCCATCCTTTCTAAAGCACAGCTTCATACAGGTGATACCCATAGAACCATAGAATAGTTTAGGTTGGAATAGACCTTTAAAGGTCATCTCATCCAACCACCCCTGCAATGAGCAGGAACATTTTCAACTAGATCAGGTACCTAGGCAAAAAACTAGCGCAATGGCTGGACAGTGTTTCAATCTGTGTAGAGTATTCTAAGTCTTAAGGCCAGTCCTAGAAAACTTGGATTTTTTTTTTTTAATGGTAGAGTAGCAAGGAAGTTGCAGAATTTGGTCTTTAATATCTATGTCTCAGGTAAAAGAGGAAATGAAACAGTGGTTTACACTTATATCTGGAAATAATCCTGACATACATGTGGTGTGACTTAGAAAGTCTGAATGAGCTTTTTATTCTGCACTTATAGTAGTTTAAGGTTTTTCCAAGGTTCATTCCTACTGTCTCTTTCCTGAGAATACAAGATGTATGTCTGAGCCAAGCCAATGGCCTGAGTTAGTGCATTTTCAGTTCAAAGTCTTCTGGCTTAGTCATCTCAAATGATTTTTTAAAAATGTGCCAGTGGAATTCTCATTGAGGACAAGCAACATTCACATTAAATAGTAAATATGGCTTTGCTTTGCAAATTAATCAGCTGGTGTAATGCTGTCTTACATCACCACAACTGGAGGTGCGAGACCACACTCTTCATGCCCAGAGCTCAAGTTCCTGTTACAGACCCATCTCTTGCTCACCTCTGTTAGAACTAAACTGTGTTCAGTCTGATGAAATTGCAGAGGCTACTCACAAAACCAACCTCTTTTATACGAGTAAGTGTGAGTACATTTCACAGATGGACACTGGCAACATGAATTTCTGTCATTTTCCTCTTCATGTAAGGTATTGATGTCAGGCTTTGTGGTGCAAAGTAACAAAACACTGAGCGCAGAAGCCATTAAGATCTCATTTGGATTCCCAAAGGAATTAGACCCATCCTGGTGAGTGTACTTTAGACTGATTTTGTAACTGTCAATTGCATTGCTGTTCCATGCACTGAGATTACTTGGACCGAGTTCTTTATTACAACCAAAATAAAGCCACTGCAGTGGGTTGGTTTTTTCTCTACTAAGCAGATGAATATCGAACATGCATAAGTAATCTTAAGCACCGAATCTTTCTGCTCGCTTATGCCAGTGACATACCTGGTGAATGTCCAAAGTTCAAAGCTGACAACAACGGTACAGCTGTAATTCTGCTTTGTTGGGAGAGGATTGTGACACTGTATAAACCCGGCTTTACGAATTATGACAGGCAATACTCATTCTGTGTGTATTATAGGATTGCATGATATTAACAGCCTTGGTCTCCATGACAATACCCGCAGAAGATGTTGGATGAAAAAATTGGCTATGGAGAATATGATTTAAATACATATCACATATGATTTAAATATCACAATACTTACAAGTCTTTTTTCTTTAGCAAAAGTCTTGAATCTGTTGGAAGTAACCAAACTATTCTTTTCTGTCTTTACCTAATTAGACAGTTTTCTCAGACAGAGATTGACTTCCTGCTACCTGTATGTGAAAGCCAAGGTTAATTAGACATTCGTGGATGATAGGTTCTATCTGACCAAATGGATTTCAAGCACCCTGGAATCCCTTTAAGAAATATTGGCACTCCAAAATGTAATACCTCTAGTCATAAGCAATATATCCCACTCTCAAAGTTCTTTTTTTTCCTTCTGATTGCAAAGACAGCCTCAGGTGACTAGGTCACACAAAGACACACACTATAAAGGTAAGTGACAGGAACATTGGCCATGCAGGCAGGCACAAGCTTGGTTGGGCAACCCCTCTCTGGAAGCTGTACACTTGTGTTTTCGTGGTGCTTGTCAGGCCGGTAATATGGAAGATCTTGAATGGGCTCATATTTACATTGTCAAGTGGACATGCGAGTGTAAGTGCACTGGGACTTCGTAGGGAGTTTGTTAGCACCGTTGCTATACCAACAAGAAATCTCAGTCATTTCATAGCAGGATCATTTCTCAGACAATTTCTTGGTCTTTATATTTCAGTTCTTGCTTCTGGATCAACTCTTCATTTTCCCTTTCAGGCCCACAGGTTATCTGAAAAAAACAAAATGTGACCTCTATAACAAAAACCAACCAACCAAACAAAAAACTAAACCCAAATATTCTCATACAGTATGGTATCCTGGGTTAGCCAAAACTTCCCATTTTG
>NW_010417103.1:27910-46064 GCF_000710305.1 Buceros rhinoceros silvestris | reverse complement strand
GGGCGCCCGGTCTGGGGCTCTGGGAGCATCTTTGGGGTGGAGGAATCAGGCGGCTGGGTGTGTTTTGAGGAAGACAAGGGGGGGCTTGAGAGGTTTTGTTTGTTCAGGGGATTGGAAGTGATGCGGCTTAATTTTACCCGTTGTGAGAGGGAAAGGAGCTGCAAGAAGCAAGCGTTCTGATTAAAATTCAGCCGCTCAAAGGGGACAGTGAGCGGTGCTTTGTTTCTTCATTCCCACCCCCCCCTCCCAATTAAACTGCACTGTGCAGCCATTTAGCGAAGGGGGTGAAGGAGACAGACCTCTTTGCTTCAGGTGGGGAAGATGATGCACATGAAGTAGGAAGCATCTTGGCTTAAGATACAAATAAAATATAATCCAGCTTATCTGGCAGCTTCTAGTGATTCATTTTTCAGGCAGTGCAAGAACACAGCTGGGAAAACGCATTTCCTGGCTGAAGAGTTCTTTGCTTTTAACCCAGAGGTTTATAAAAGAGCAGAGTAAGGGGCGGGGAGAGAAACATACCCGATGAAACTGTGGATCCATTGTGTTTGCAGTGACTCTTAGTCAATGTTTTGGGCAAATGCAGATCAGAAAATTAATTTCTGCAGTTTGCTGCTGTTTGTTGTGTTGGGTTTGTGTTGTTTTTTTTTCCTGCAGTTTGCTGCTGTGTTGTTGGGGGTTTTTTTAAGAGAAGAACCTGCCCACCCTATTCCCCTCACCTCCAATTTCCAGCTGGCTGGATTTTCAGCGATGTGCAGCAGTGAGATCAGGAGTTCTTTCCAGCAGGCGTACTGGACTTCTTTTCCACTACCATTTGTAATCAAATTCCTTTCTTTTTCGCAGGATAAAAGTGGCTGCCAGAATGACAGCTACCTTGCTTTCTAACATGATGTTTCTGCTGGCATTTGGATTGGCTTCAGCCTTCAGCCACAGCCCTAGGACCCCTGACAGGGTTTCTGAAGCAGATATACAGAGGCTTCTCCATGGGGTTATGGAGCAGTTGGGCATTGCCAGACCCCGGGTAGAATATCCAGCGCACCAGGCTATGAACCTGGTTGGTCCACAGAGCATCGAAGGTAGCTAATTTCTGCTTTGAGTTATGATGAATGTGTTAGTATCCTTTGGTAATAATTATTGTTTTGCAAATAGATGCAGAATATTCTGAGGTTAAAGTCATGGACTTCTTCACCATGTTGTTACTTCATCTTTGTTTTAAAATCATCATCTGTCTTTTAGCTTCCTTTGGCAGGAGTAGTTTTTTCGGCAGAAGTGCGGTTTTTTAATGTACAGGCTTTGTAGGAAAAGTCACGTTGTCTTCAAGTGTCGGGTCTCTAGCAACTCAAAACAATGGGTTTACTGAATTCTTCCCCAGTAGTATGTATAAATATATCACACAGGTATCTCGTATGAAGCAGGTGTGAGCTATAGCGCCCAAATCTCATGGATTTTTGGAAACATTTGCAGGCCAGAAGAAATCAAATGTTTGCGGTGTGGTATGAGATAAAGGGAGAAACCTTGTACAGAGGGTTCTTCCTGCGTGCTGCAGAACGGCGTGCAGCCCTTCACGGGATCAGTGCTGGAGCAGGCAGGGCTGCAGGCGGGGGTGGGGAGGACCCAGGGGCACCTCTCCCTGTCGCCACAAGTAGCACCTCAGCACTCTGTTGCTGTGATGAATGCTCTGGGCTCAGGTTCATTTTTTTGGTCAGTACTTCTGGCCTCACTCTGTGTGAGTAATTTTTCCAGAATCAGCCTCTCGTAGCTGTGCAAACCATCGGAGATAGCTGGCTGAAATGTTAGGGCATTAGGATGAAGTTGCCATGCATTGCTATTTGAAGTGTAATAAACTAGGTTTTATTCTGGGATTACCCTGGAAGGTTGAAGGTGTGCAACTCCACATGTATAGTTTATGTGCACACATCAAAACAGAACAGAAAATCACAACCCTTCTCTCAGAATTAAGCCGGTTGGACACAGCGTAGCAAGTTTCATGGCTGGTAAGTCTGTGCCCTTTGTTTTATCCCCACTCAATCTACAGGCTATCCCAGCCAAAGAGGTGCAGTTGCCCTACTGGGAGCTAGGGAGAGGGTTGAAGCTGAGCAGGCATTTCTACCAGATAACTGCAGACCTAGGTTTATATGTTTTCTAAAAAAGCTTCGGTGCACCTGTGGTTTTCTGCCAACTGAATTGTCATAGATTAGGCTTAAGGAGTATAATTTGGTCTGTGCCCTTTCCTCCTCCTTTGTGAATGTTTGTATGCAGAGAAATTGGGACAGACTGGTAGAAGTGAGTAATTTTACTCTCCATCTCCCTCTTTTCCCCAATTTTTTTTTTTTTAAAAAAAGAAAACACTTAGTAAAGATAAGCAAATCTGGACCTCTGACAAATATCAGCTGCTTGCCATTACATTCTGGTTACAATGCTAGCAAAACCAGATTAAGAATCTCTTCTTTTAAGCATGGAAACTTTTCTGTGCTCGTGAGACTCAAATACTACTAGTTTTGCAATTACCCACACAGTCTTCCACAAAAAGCAGGTAGGACAAACCTTTTTTTTCTCTTTATTTTCATATTTTTCTTTTTTTTTTTTTAAATAAAGAGTATCTTCTGTGTATATAACAGAGTAAGGTGAGAAGGTGATAAATCCAGTTTATTTATCATATTTCACATTCCCTTCGTGATCAGATGAGCATGACTTTTTTTCAAAGAGTATTTCATGGGTATTTAACGGCCTATTGAGAAATTTCTGGAAAAGCACAAAAGCCTTGTGAGGTTGAACCCTGCCAATCAGTGTGGAAATACACTTGCAAATCAGACCTTTATGTCAAACGCTGCTTTTCATAGAGTGTTTTGCGGTAAGTTTTTCAGATCGTAATCGCTTGCTCTTTCTTTGACTTCATGTGGTGATACGAGTCGATCTATAGATAGGTTGGTATCTCTTAAAATATCTGATGAGAAACTTCAACTTAAAGTGTTTTGAAGGTGCTGGTTCCAGTTACAAGGTTAATATGGTCTTGTGTCATTTTGCACAGTTTCTCACACTGCTGTTTCAAAAAGTATGTATAATTCAGGATATTTTCACCATTTCTTTGTAAATACAGACCATGAATTACGAGCTGGCTGATCCAACACAACTTGCATTTCATTCTGTACCGGTGATTTTAACTATTACAGTGTGAAAGACTTCAGGATTTGATACACCAGTTACTAATCAGTTAACAAGGCTCGGTTTCATCCCCTGAATATCTATTTTTGCGTAATTTGGGGAAAAAACTTGCACAACGGGTTTGAATTTCTATTAGGTGTCTAGACCTAGTTCTGTAAGAGGCTGCCATACATAACGCTTCCATGTGTCATGGTATCTGCTTGAAAAACTGCAGTTTTTACCATTTTCTCCACAATCTGATAAAGGTTTTAGAGGACGGAGCAGAGAAAGCCAAAGAACTGGCTGCCCCATCTATCAAGAAATCAGAAGAGTGGTGGGATCTCAGTAGAAACTGCTGAGTAGACGCAAGGACTTATGTTTCCTGGGACAGATATTTTGTTGTTTGTGTCTTTTTTTTTTTTAACCACTGCTCGGTTCCTGCCGGGGGACTGATGTTTCCGAACTTCCCAGTGGCTCCAGTCAGCCAGTGTTGTCTGAACAAAACAGAATAGGAACTGGGTTCAGGCAAGGACCTTGTCCTCTGGTGAGAACTGAGGACAGCAGGCACTTGAATGAGGACTCACAGGAGGCATTGACCTGTTCTGGGCAGAGGAAGTGTCATGCTCAGTAAAAATATTGTGACCTTTCTGAACTGGGGTTTTTGTTTGGTTGGTTGGGGGGGCTGCATCTTACAGACGTATTTTGTGAAATTCCATCACATGAGGTAGAAGCAGAATTTTCTCGGAGGAGGACGCTCCAATCTCTGCTCTGCTAAACAGCTCTGTGGGACTTTCTGGAAGAATGTTTCTCGTGGTGGTGAGCTCTTACAGCTTGCTTGTGTCTCAGGTAACTTCTTGGACAGTGAGTAAAGAGGTGAACTGAGCAGACAAGAAACCATGTTGTGGGTTGTAATGTTGAAGCAAAAACCCTGTGCCTGTAGCACAGGTGGAAGCTGACAGGAGTACTGAGGAGAATTGGGAGAGGAGCTGTGACTGATGTTCCCAGTGGAATCCGTACGGACAGGAAGTAATTTATAGTTGAGCTCTAGGAAAAGTAACTGCACGTGTTTCTAAAGTACATCAGTGCAAGGTTTCGGATTCTGAAGGATTCACCTATGGGCTTTCCACAACATATGCTGTTATCACTGGCTAATGATTCTCTGTGGAAGGGCTTAAAAAAAAAAATCTACAGGATAATGGAAGGGAAAATTAAAGGAGAAGGGAAGAGAGAGGTTTCACAATAATTGGCGTACGTCACAGCAAATTAGGGTTTCCATCCTGAATACCATTGTGGCAAAGTGGGAAAAATCACTACCTACTCTCCTGAGGCACTGTCTTCGTTGGGAATCTTTGCCTGAAAGTAGAACTGGGTATGAAACTAATTCTTCAGGAGACATTCTGAGCTGCCAGCAGTGTTGACTTGGAGGCATTTTTTGGGTTGTAGGTTGCAGTGACCAGTGTAGACAGTTTAAATCCTGGTGCATCCCATTTCAGCATCGTCATCATCAACCCACTGACTGTTCTGGAGTGCGTCTGTTTCTCATTTTGGCCAGGTACTGTATCTCAGCAAAAAAACCCTTTATCAATCAGAGCTTAATACATTTAGTATGTTCCTACAGAAAATTGTTTCACCTCACAACATGTTTTTGTCAGACATTGCCCCGGCAGTGTAGACCTGCAGCAGTGTTGCTAACCGCAGATGCCATCAGCTCCAGCCCAGCCTGAATTCCAGAAGTACCGCTGATTTTCAAACGCCCAGGATTTCACCCGTCACATGTGTACGCTTGGAAACAAGGTGCTGTCAGGAAAAATTAATTTCTGTGGCTTAGGAATTTGGAAACAACTTTAGGCTGCCATAATAAAGACAAGTTTATACAAGAAGCCTGATTATAATGAAATGTTTGCAAATTTGAGTGATTATTGTAATAACCTTTTCCAGCTGAAGATCTTAAATAATTTTATATGTAACAAAACCACTGTTGCTGTTAGTTCATAAGCAGATTTCCTAATTATGCCCATTTTCCATCTCAACTATCTACATTTTTTCCGGTGTTAATCATCATATTTTGACTTTAAAATGCTGAAATCCAGAGGGTGGATGTGTTGCAAGGAACTATAGATAGTCTTCCCTGCTTCCTCCCCCCACCCCCCAAAAAAAAAAACCCAAACCAAAACTGAGGGCTGCCTTGGCTGTGGGAAGTGAAGTCACAAACTTACTCTGTAGCAGGACAGCTCTTCAGAACATACTCAGCAGCGTGTGCTCTTTTTCCTAAGTGACCAGACAATTTTCTTGTTGGTGGATAGAAAAAAAATTGCAGCTTGTTAATTGAAAGAAGTTACTGCCTTTTGTTATGTTGAAATCTGTAAATATGTGGGTTTGAGTTGGTTTTTTTTCCTTCTCCTTCCCTTTACATTTGTTAGTTTAGCTGTTACCCCTGGAGAAGCTGCCTAAGTAGGAGCAGAGTCTAGACAGTGCCCGATGAAGAGTTCACCAAGAAATTACTGTGCAGCTCGAGCCGTGTGTCACCTGGGGAGAGCTCAGAGCCGCAGCAGGCTGCGGGCACGGTGCCTTTTCTCTCTCTGAGGCCGGGTGGGCTGCCTGGGCAGGATGGATTTTTGGTCCCAAGCTCGCAGGGGGGTGCAGGGGCAGCAGGAGCTCCCCTGCTTTGCTGGGGCTCTGTCAGCTGAGTGGAAGCAGTTCACCGGAGAATCGTGTCACGGCAGCAGGACTGATCCCCTGTGTACCCCCTTGTGTACCGCAGCTGGCAGATGGTGCGTGGCCTGGCAGCGTGGCAGAAGCCAAACGGGTTCAGCATCAGGAGCGTCAAGAGGAGACGTCTGTAACACCCGAGGTGGTGTCTTAGGCGCAGCTGGTTTTTGCTGACCGCTTAATAGATTTTCTTTCTGGCACACCCCCCGATTCCTAGAAGTAATTAACCCATCTTTACCATTTTAATGTCTGTAATAATATTTGCTCTCCTTAATTTATCTTTTTCAGAAAGATATGTTGGCGTCACTTAGCAGTATCTGTAAAAAAAGGGGAAAACACAGAAAAGCAAAATTTTTACTGAGCAGCTGTGTTTCTGTAGTGACTAGAATAATGTACGTGCGCTGCTGGGCCATATTCACATTTTCTGTAGATAAGAAGGGACCTGTAGCTATGTTCTTAGTGGACAAAAGAATAAAATAAAGAAAATGCCTTCAATATTTCAAAAACAGAGAAGTTATTTTTTCTGCCTCGCAGGGTTTATGAAGTTAGAGAGCAGATTTTTTTTTCCTTTCCTTGCATGCTTATAAGTTTGTGCCAATAATTAAGGGGTTATTTGGGGGGGGAGGGGAAGGGAATATGTGTATAATGCAAATTTCAGGACCATTACACCATACATGGCAGAACAGTAAAATCTCACTGGAACACACGGGGGCACCAGTAGCTCAGCTCGGGCAGTTGCTAGCACTTGAGTTCCTAAGGGGAGAAGTGGGGTCCTAGTCTCATTTTGCAGATACCACCTCCTTACATTTTCATTGCCTCCCGTACAACTCGAAGCCTCTTGGGTGGTTTGTTTGTTAGTGTTTGCATTGGTTGTTTTGATTTTGTTTCTTAAAAACCCGTCAGAAAGGTGATGGTTGATAAAGGTGCTGGCGTGACAGTGCAGAGAGTCTGAAGTTTTCTGCAGAAGGGGTGTAGTGCTGTCAGTGACAGCATTAAATGATGTCTCGTAAATCCTGATCATTTGGAGGAATAAAAAAATAAGATGCCCCTTTGGGAGACTTTTGACTCTTCTGCAGAAGCTGCTTATAGCTACTGAGAAGAGACTGGGGTTTATTTGCTTATGTTGAAATACCTGAAATGAATACCTGCTTATTGTTTTAGAAGAAGGTAGTTGGTGTTCGCCTGATTGAGATGACAGAATTCCAGAGAGTCTGGAACACTGTGCTAATATTGCTGCCAGCAACCGGTAGTTCCTGGCTTGTCAGCCCCCCCTGAACAAATAGCACTCTGCATGAAACCTGCTGTCTGTAAAATGACGCAGATTACTCGTGCATGTTAATAATGTCTATTTTGTTTACATTTTCCTAATAAGAGACCTCGGACAGACAGTGCTGGATTACCTTGCTGCCTGGCCCGTAATATACCTGCCAGACCACTACTTACTTCCTACAATGACAGCAGAACCTTCTGACGGGAAAGTTGCCAAAACTTTTGCTTGTGACTGCACAGAAACACCCTTTGCGCTTGTTTGCTCTTGGGCTGGAGTTGCTGTGCTTATACCCGAGCACATCTGGACCAGCAGCAATAACCATTCACGCGGGGGAATACGGTGTCTGGGGGTCAGCAAACACGCCGTTGTGATGGCCCCGTCCTCTCTGCTCTAGGGTACATCCTCTGCGCCAGCATCCGGGGGTGGCGGAGTAGGAGTCCGTGGGCTGTAGGAGTCCCCGGAGTAGGAGTCCCCGTGCCAACCTCCTGCAGCCAGTTCTGCTGCTCTGGGGCTGCTTTGTAGAGTCGATGTAGAGCAAAGAGACCACACAGCCACGGGGGTTTGGGTTATCGTGTGTGTTCGATAGAGAAGGTTCTGCTGCGGATAAGACCTGTGTTCACAGTGCGACTGATTTTGCTGAAGCACGCAGGACTTCAGTCGAACGCTGCGCTACAGGCTGACTCCTGACAAACAAAACCACACCCCAACATCGCTCCACCAGTTCATGCGTTCAGGTGGGGTTTGGTTTGGGTTTTGTTTTGGTTTTTTTTCCAAACTATTAAAATAGCCCAGGAAATGTGATTTCAAAATTTAATATGGGCATCTCAAATTTGTGATGTAAAATGAAAATGGTAAAGCTACCCTTTTTCCTACATTAACATGGTAGACATCTGGATTTGTACAGATCTGACTAAAAATATCTGGGTTTTTTTTTTATTATTTTCTTTCCCATATTGTAGTGTCAAATGTAACCAGAATATGAGTATCGGGCGGCGGTGCAGTCCCCTTCTCGAGGCTGCATGACGGAATGCAGTTGTCACATCCCTCTTCATAGGAACCAAGCAGATAAAGGGACTCCAGCTCTCAACAGCCCCCACTAACCACTGTTAGGTGGTACAGACTGCTGCTGCGGTTCATAAAGTCATCTTTAAAACGTGCCACCAGAGAAGAAAGCAGTTTGAGATGGGACTGTTTTCGGGAAGAAAGGTGGCAGTTCTGTAAGGATTTAGAATTTAATTTAAAATTAAGTCGATTCATATGTAGCTAAAAGTAATTAATCAATTAGAAAGGGACTTGCAGCCACAAATATTTTTTTGTACATGTTACTAGAAGGAAATAATCCAGTAGGAGAGGTAAGAAACCTGAGGAGTAGATGGAACAGGTTAGCTTCTGTAATGTTTGATGCTTCATAGTACTTTGTATACAGAAATTTAACGTGAACTGTAAAATTTCATCTAGCAGTGGAATATTGTCCATACATATTAAAACCTGCCAGCGAAGATTGGCCAAATCACGATGAGCCTGCTCGTCTTTCACCTGTGTCAAGTAAGTCCTTGGCCAGATTAATTAGGATTTACATCTTGTTGTAATTGCTCTCAAAATCATGTGCATTTCCCCTGCTCCCATCTGCATTTTAAATTAACTTCCAGTAAGAAGAGCTTTTTTAATTTATTTGGTTCTGTAAAAAGGTATTTTAGAACTCTAGACAAAGAAGAGATTCTGGCTTTTCTTGAGTGTGTAGGAGATAGGATCTCTGGCACGCTCCAGAGGTTTCCAGAGCTTCCAGGTGTGTGTGCTTCCAGCAGCGCCCCCACAACTGCTGCGGGGATGGATGGGAAGAGGAATATTCTCAGGTGCTGAACAGGAGGGAGGTTAAAGTTGGTTTCTTCCCCGGGATACTTCAGTACATCGGGTTTGCTGGCCCAAGTCCTTCTTGCAGCACCAAAGAGCAGTGTTGAGTCTTGTCGTACCTAGCAGGGCTCTTCATCTCACCGCTCTCTTGCATCTTCATCATGTGCCAGTGTTTTTATTCACGTGGAAGAGAAAACTCGTCTTGACTCGAGCCATGCTGGCAGAATTTTTGCATAGGAAAGCCTCTGTTTTGGGAGTTGTGGGGTTATACTGGCTCACCAAAGCAGGAGCTTAGGAGCCCCACGATGGTATTGTCCGTGATGAGGTTGTTTGGGAGAGTTAGAAAATCTACCCCTTGTGGCAGTTGTCAGACAGGCATGAGAAGCTTCTAAACGCTTCTGTTGAAGGGACTAGCTGAGACTTGGAACCATCTGCATGAAAAATGGGGTTGAATGAATATGAGTGGGGAAATGACCAGGAGAGCTTTTTGAAGTTCAGTGGAGCAGTAGACAGAAACCATGGTCCCGTTCTGGACAATCCTGGTGCCCCCACGCTTCACATTACAGGAGCGAAAGGAATATTTTTCTGTGAGTGTGGTGACATCGGTTGAGCATCTGGGCTTCTCACGTTTAGATTTACAGGATTGAAACAGCGTCCCATCCCTCCTGGGATAAAGTAGGTCACCAGCTTCCCTTTGTTGCCCTGTTTCACAGAGCCACGCGCCGCACGCATGGTCGTAGGCACGGTAACGTTACGGCGCTGCAGACGGGCGTTGTTGGCTGGCCCAGCTCTCCCTCCGCTCTGCTGATGTGTGGAGCTGGGGGTGGGGGTGCGGCGGGGGCTGACGGCCGCGTACTGCAGGTTGCGCTGGGTTTGGGAGAAGCATAAGCTTGTCCACACGGCGAAGCTCGAAAGCTTTCCGCTCAGATGAAGGGCAGACGAGTATAGTCCGTTAGGGGACTGCTCAGCCACGGGAGGCGTAAGGGATTGCTTTTGTGCTCTGTCAGCAAGTCAGCTACTGGATTTCTTTTTTTAATTGTGCGTGCAATTTGAATAATGAATAATAATGTCATATAAGCTACTGTTATAAATTTATTGTGAGGGAGGCATGGGCGTTACTTTGGTCCTCACCATTTGGCAATAAAAGCATTTCATATCTTAAATAGTTGTACTGTTTGTAATTAAAATATGGGATAAAATGGAGTTATTCACTGAAAACAAGGTCAGTAATTCTGTGATGTGTGTGCTTAAGGCTTTAGAAAACACATTAAAAGGAATCTGTCCCTCTGCAGAGAAAAAGAAAAATTATCTTTATAGGTTTAAGAAGCTTTGTGTCATTGAGGAGAAGACAAGCTGGCTCTGGAATCTGATGCCTGAGTATGTATAGCTGTAGTCTTCTTGGGCTTCCCGAGGCATGCTCTCTCTTGAGTGGTTAACAAGTTGGCTAGTTTTGCATTTTTCCATTCTTGCTTCTCCTATGCTTTTCTCCTTCTCTATTCTCTCATTTAGCAGCTTCTGTGGAACAGAGAGAATGTGATAATTCATAATTTTTGCAGTGCCTCTCACTTCCTGGTCTTAATCTCGGCAGCCAGGCTAGGACTCTCTAGGATGGAGCTATCTGGAGAGGCACAGGGCGATGGCACTGGGACTGGAAAGCTTTTAATGGTGTTAGAAAGGGTAAGGAAAATGAAAACACATTTTTTTTGCATGCAGGATTTTTTTAACAGTTTGAATTAATCAGGTTACATGGCAGGCAGATAATAAAGGAAAGGAAAAAGGAGGTTAGTGGGTGGTGTCCTGTTTTAAGATACAAGAGCACCATAAAGCATTCTGCCAAATTTGCCTTTGATTAGGGATGAGACATCGCTTTTGAACGTGACAACGACTCAGCAAAGGTCGATACAGTCAGAGGACGGGGTGTGGAAGTGCAGGAGAGTATGGAAAGCTGTCACAGTGAAAGGAAAAAGAGCTCTCTGCATCAGAGAGGACACACTGCAAATAATTTTGAAGATTTTTGACAGTCGTAAGGACCACTAGATTAACAAAAGATTTTGCAAAGTAGCAGAGATGGTATTGCATCTCTGAGTACATCCGTTTACTCCCGCAGGAATCTTAGCTGCCAGGGATGAGCTATGCCACGCTGCCCTTGCAGCTCGTATTTGCCCAGAGTTTGCACAGCTGACGATCGCCAGAGCGCAGTTCTTGGGCAGGGAGAGGATTCCTCTGTGCATCTGGGAAGGGCCTGAAGAATCTGCTTTGTGATGTTTAAGAGTAAAAATGTGAAAATTAAAGCATCTAGCGTGACTAAGTAAAGGGCTTTCATTTGGGATCTGGGATTTTCTTACTTACAAGAGAGACTTGCAATCCATTCTGGTTTGTATCTCCTTGCTAAGATTGGCCAAACCACCTCTTTTGGAATTGGTAATTGGGGTAATCCTATCTACACCACGACGTGGGAAAGTGTTACAATCAGACTGAAAGACAAATTTGTCCCATTATTTGTCTTTAAATGTTCTGCAGTCGTTTCACACTTCTGAAACTCCATTCTCACTAACTTTCTGAAATGACCCCTCTGGGGGTACAGCGTTGTCTGCTTGTGTGGGATGTGGAGAATTGCTTCTGAGAGCAGATTTGTTTCAGTTGTGCCTTACTCTTCCAACAGATCCGTGGCAGCAACTGGAATTTCAGTGGACTGACAGCATTTCCACTGGATGCGTTTGATCACGGGAGTATTCAGTAGTGGCAGGAAACTGGTTCCTCTTTGTGTTTTGTTTTCCGTTTTTTAACTTTTCTTTATTTTTTCTCCAAGAACGGAGTGGTTGTGTTCTCCTCCCACCCACAGAGAAGGAATCGCTCCTACAAAGAACTGAGCTGAAGTGTGCGCACTTTAAATTTTCAGTCATTCCACCTATCTCTAATGGAGGTGATACCAGCAGGTGGTGAGATGATTAAAGACTTTCCCAGAACTATAAGAAGGAGGAGAGGCATTGTTTCATTTTTGTTTTGCGCCCAGTAACAGTTCAAGACCAGTACCAGAAGATGGTTATCTATATGCATATACTTCAGGTGAAATCCAGAGCTTACTCCTGACAACACTGGCCTCGTCCAAATGTCCTAAACTTCTACTTTATCCTGTAGGGTTGTAAAATAACTACATGCTCACACAGAAATCCTGCACGTGAGGGGGGTTGTTTTGGAGGGTTTTAGTTTTTGCTGGTATGTAGCATACAAAAGCCAGCTCATACGTGAAGGTAGGAGAGATGGGAAAAACACAGATTTATCCAGCCCATCCTTTCTCCGTACACGGGTGTTCTCTGTACTGTTCTTCTGGATTGTTGCTGGTCCAGTTTCAAATAATTTAAGAGTGGTGTCTCTCATGCTTCCCTTGGACAGGAAATTACGGAAAGTTCCTCAAAGTTTAGTAGACTTGTCTTTTCCAGTCTCTGCCTCAAGGCTCAAAAGACCCCTCTTTTGCTATTTTTGTAGCTGATTGTATATTTTGTCTAATCACAGTGTTTTGACTTGGTAACTGCAGTGTCTTTAATCCCAGTATGTGTCTTCAAACCAGTAACATTACGATACCAAAACTAATGGGACTTGTGAATTACTGTACATAACCCCCTATTTGGTATATTCACAGCATTTCATTTTTATTACTGCAGGCTTTAGTGAGTGCGCTATTTGTCTGAGTTTATGGGAAATTAACTTTGCTAACACTATTAAATCGCTCAAGTGCGCTAAATTACGGCACCAGAGCAGGTGCTATTGTCTCCAGCTCTCTGGAGAGAACAGAAAAACCCTTAATGATCCTGGACATGTATACCTAAAGGAAACAATCCTTTATATTAATATAAAAAAGATTGTTTTGTCCTCAGTCAAGGCAATTCTTGGCAGTCGGTTTAAACTTACATGTATATATATAGCCCAGCGGAGCCTGCCGAGTACCTCTGTTTGCTTTGTGGATGGAGCTGCGGTGCCAAGAGGTCTGCGCCACGTCCAAGCGTAGATAGGCTTCTAGCTGATGGATTGTCCCTTGGTGAACCACACGCTGTATACAGGATGTTCCAACACCTATTGAGTACGTGGTTGTGTAGTTTACAGCTGAGTCATAACCTGATGCTTTTAAGTACGTGTGTGCCATCAGTCTCTGTGAAGGAGCTCAGAGCAAAATAAATACTTTATGCTATACATTTGACGTTAGATTAAATGACATTAGATTAAAAAATAATACACTTTTTAACCTCATCACCAGAGCATTATTGTGAATTTATGCAGTTCTTAGAAGCATCATCTTTGTGTCGACTACGCGTAAATGGATAATAAGGTTCATGATGTGAATAGGGCTCTTCTGGTTTTAGTTCCAGGTCTCATGGTCAGGTATAAGGGAAAACCTCATATAACACAGGTGCACATTTATCATAGGGCTACTTTTATGTTTCTTGCATATCTGTAACACTTCCCTTCAACATCGTGTTGCAGACTAAAACTTGAATTGAGGTGGGAAAGATTAGCATGTTGATTATATTTTACTCCACTATGCAAATAAAATTGAAAATATCTACCTATAGACTAACTTTCTTCTGGTACTAAAATGCCAGCTTCCAACTGATTATTTGGAAAATACAGTTTGACTCAACTGCCAATCCTCAATGTAGAATTGAATACAAAAATTTGTCAAGGCTGCCTTCTGTTAGCAATTTTCAAAAGGGATTCTGTTAGCTTACAGTGCCTAGCTGTCTAAAAGATGGTTTAGGTTTGTAGTATTTATTTGTAAGTTGGGAAAGGAGTACTTGATTGATTCTGCTGGAGCAGCTTTCATATTCAGAAGCTTTATTCCAATCTTTTGGCTCTACAAAAACTATAGACATGTAAAATAAGTCTGTTTGATGATAATATGGTGATCGTGCTATTTACACAAACAGTTGTGTCTGCATTCAATCTTTAATTCGGTTTCCAATCATTCAAATTCCTTTTCTGGTCATTCATTGTTAGTGGAATTTATGTGTTGACTGTATGTTGTTATCCCTCATTATAAAGGGTTCTAAAAAAAAAGTTGCTCTGCTGTCACACAACCATCTCTGTACCCAGTAACTACAGTAGCAGTTGCTGCAGCGTGTGTGGTGGCTGTCTTAAGGCAGAGAAGAGGAGCATGTTTGAAACGAAGCTTTTGTTTGTCTGAAACTCAGAAGAATACTGTACAATAGTATTTAGAAAACTTATCTAGGTTTTAGCCTGTAGATGCATTTGGCCAGTCACACATGCTGAAAAGATGCGGAGCACATAAATATTTGTGGAGAGGCATACAGAGAGAGCGGCCCGAGCTTGGTTCCCCAAGGCCAGCTGAGATGTGTGGAAGAAGGCTGCGGCGCAGCACTCCTGTGCCCAGGAACAGGAAAGCCATCAACGTGTCCTCCGCCACTGCTGTAGGAGCCTCGCAGTGACGGTGATCCGAGTCCTGCAGAGCAAACATAAACGCCTGCATCTAGAACTGATGAGTAAAGGTGTGAAAGTCACTGAGTGGGATGTGCCGTGCCATCGTGACTGCGGTGTGGGTGTACGTGCACAAGAATTCCCGTCAGCAGAATGGACTCTTAATCACTCTTCATCATTACTGCAGAAATTTGCATTTAAGCAGTGTTTTGGTTTAACGATAATTTTCGTAGCTGTACACAACCACATTTAACACCTTGGTTCCCCTCACACGATTTAATGCATTAAAGCATTTCTAGGCTGTGCAAATAGAACTATATCTTCTTGCAGTGTCAGTAACGTTGTCTTCTTGCCATGATTCTGTCTTGTCCTCTTCAATTATTAGTTGCTGCAGTGAACAGTGACTGAAGATGATTGTGCAGTAAATGTATGGAGTTTCATTACTGTCCCGTGTTTCTTTTTCTTTGCATTTTCTTACCTATAACTTACATTGTTAAGGAAAAAAACATTCTTCATTACCCAAGTTATTTGACTTTGGTCTTATGTTTCTAAAAGATGTTTAAAATCTAAATTTGGATCTGACGCTATAACAATTATCTGTATATATATACACACACATATTTTATACCTGAAGCACTTACATTTTTAACCTTGTAAAAAGAAGGCATGTGTAAATCATCTCTTCTAGGTGGTGCCCATGAGGGTCTCCAGCACTTGGGTCCTTATGGCAATATCCCAAACATCGTGGCTGAGCTGACAGGAGACAACGTACCGAAGGATTTCAGTGAAGATCAAGGATATCCTGACCCTCCAAATCCCTGCCCTATTGGAAAAACAGGTACTTCTGCAGCCTTTGTACCTCTCTGTTCGCTGCACGTCTTTCAGGCTTCCAGTGCTGTGCTAGGCAGTACGACACTGGGTTTTCTCTCATTCTCTACCCCGGGAGCAGAACTGTTGAGCAATCAGGGGGTTTAGATGAGATTTTTTTTTTTTTTTAATGTGAGCCTTCTGTCTTGCTGTACAACTGCGAGAGAAGGTCAAGGTGGAAGAAATCATCTTGACCTCAGAGTAGCAGATACTGAGATTTATTATAGCATCTTGTTGTGGAGGGAGTTCATTTTTAGGCTGGCCCCTGAAAAAAAAGTTATCATTCTGTACAGATGAGATTTACCCTTATTTTAGAGACTTTCACTGTGCCAAGAGGAATGAAAACTGTCTGCCCAGATCTCCAACCCTGACCGTGAGTCAATATTTAAGATACCTTGGCTGTGGTCCAGGTGGCTTTATAGCTCACTGAGGGTGCATCTGTGCCAGGAAAGGGAGAACTGCGTGGACGTACCCCAGCACGCTGTATGCGGGCTCGCTCTGGCAGAGGGGCAGTGCCGCCGCGGAGTGTCACAGCGCAGCGGTACCCGAGACACCCGGTACGTCCCTCAGCCCACAGCTGTGCCAAGCCGTGCGGGTGGCTAGTGCTGACGGATCTCGAAAGCAGTGCTGCGTGTGCGTAGAGACACACCCCAAGGGAACTGGTCTTTTTCCTGTTACTTGAGGGAAGGAATGACTTCCAGTACTGAAAGTAGGAGTAAAACACCCCTTGGCTGCCGTGGGAGGTGGAACTGGGAATGAGCACTATTCTTCTCTCACGTTTTATTTGTCAGCAAAGAGATTCTTTCAAAATCTTTTCTGTTTAGTCTTCTTTTATCTTACTCGGATAATACAAAACAGTTGTCTGTATTCTTATTAAAAAGTGTCCTAACTAGCTTAGAATTGATGAAAAATAAGTATTTGTCACAAAAAGTTTTGCAAACAGTGTTTTTACATCTCATGTGAAAACACGGCAAAATTTAGAACAGTCCTCCCTGCTCTTTTCTATTACAGCCCGTTTGGCGATGATGCCGGCATCCTTTCTGAAACAATATCTAATCTTCCGTTTCGTTCAATGTAGCTGTTGTCTGACAGGTTGCAAATGATGTGTTTAGGTTTTCTCGGACGCACAAGCACGCACACAGACTGTCTATCTTCTGTGCCTGCCCGTTAGACTTCTGTTAGTGATTAGATAAATAAATTAAAAACCTGGCATCCAGAGAACTGCCTTTGAAAATCCCTTCAATTTTTCTTTCTTAGGTGAAATAAAAGTTGTTAGCTGAGCTCCTACAGTCAGATCGGAACACGGGGAATTCTGAGGGAAGTGCTGCCTCCTCAGATAAATGGCTCTGTCGTAGGTACGCTGTGAGGGAAGATAGTATCTACTAGGATTAGAGTAAAATGTTTTTCAGAGCCTTAAATGGAAATTCCAGTGGTGACTGTATTGTGCGTACAAATTACCGGAGGCCTTCCTCAACAGGTCTGTGGATTTGCTTAATGGAAACCAATTTTTCCAGCCCCTCTCTACATACGCACATTCCACAGTGGGAATACACAAGCCTGGAGCACTTGAGCTTGAAGACTTTCGGATGAGCAGCTGCAGAGGGCACACGTATGTCCTGCTGCCCCTTGCCTTGTCTACCAAAAGACACAGACACTCAGAGAAGGTCTGCCACATTGCCGTGGTCACCTGCCTCTCGAGATGACCCTGCCCCTGCTGAGACTGAAATAATTTCTAACTGTTTGTAGTTAACTTTAAGGGTTTCTGAGTTATTTAGCCAGTATGGTTAGTTTTCCCATTTCCTATTGGCAACTTTTTTCCCCCCCATTCTAAGGAGAAAAGAGTGACAGCAGGAGCTCTTGGACTTAGAGCAAACCCTTGAGGCCATTAAATCAAGTCTTTACTGTTTCCCACATCCAAGGGCAAAGGAACAGCAAGTCTGCAGGTGTGTCCTCCGGAGTGCCTGTGTCCTGGCAGACATAGCTGCTTCGATGCCCGGCATCATACTTGAGTATGTCTGAGGGGATCTGGGACTGCAAGCTCCCCGTGTTGACAAAGCAGAGCGTCAGGAGCAGACTCTATTCACAGAACTGACTGAGTCTTTATTTAATCTAAAGATGACTTATTTTGGTAAAAAGTCCATAAGCTGGTTTTTAAAAGGGTATTACCCTCGATGCGACGCTGTCCACATAAGCATCCGCTGTGATTAAAGGAAGTTTCTGGACCCATCACATTAGTTACCAATCTGCAAAAACGTCCTCAGCATAAAGCAGAAATGTCTTCTGCCACACCACATTGCTGTGAGCGCTTATGATGCATAAATGATCTTCAACCATTCTGAACAAAGCAGCAAACCAGAAAGGGAGTTCCACGAGGAGCTGCTCGGTCATGGCAATTCTGTCTTTGCTCATAGCATTGTTTTAAGATGAGCTCCAAAGTATTGCCTAAACAATTCCTACAACTTCCTGTGGGCATTTAAAAATGAAAAGTGGATCCCTTGGGAATCAGAACGACACGCAGTTCTATGCAAAACCCAGCTCAATCATTAATTTAAAAGAAAACCAAAAAGGAGGAGGGGAGAAATTGGAGAATAAATTTGGTCAGTTTCAAAGTTCCATTAAGTTCTGGGTTGTTTTTTGGTTTTTTTTTAATGTAAATATATCCTGACAAACTCCTTTCCAAAGAAATAAATACCTGATATTTTCCAATCACCCAGTTCTTTAAATGTTGGGGTGGTTTTAATTGCGTAATTGTGTTTAAGAAGTTTGCTGATGAATGGGGCAATATCGTGTGTTTCAAGGCTGCTAAGCACTCGGTGCTTTCTCACGGACTTTTGCAGTTGATGATGGGTGTCTAGAAAACACCCCAGACACGGCAGAGTTCAGCAG
>NW_010417103.1:12216-27813 GCF_000710305.1 Buceros rhinoceros silvestris | reverse complement strand
AATACCAGCTGCACCAACACCTTTTCGACCCGGAGCATGACTATCCCAACGTGGGCAAGTGGGTGAGTACGTGCGTCTCGCTTATTTTTGCTGCATGTGAAACTGGGTATTGCCAGGGATCTGTAAAACCACAGTAAAACCACAAAAAGGATATTGTGCTTGTTGCTGGAAAAAATTGTCACCCTTAGAGAAGCTTAGCAAAAAGGTGAACTTGCCCTTAAAAATATGGAAATAATGCCTGTGATTGATAAAAAATAGAAAGTAGAAAGCCTTGTCTTGTTACCTGTCCCTAGGCATGACAACTATGTACGTGCTTGACCACATTTCCAACCTCAGTGAATGCGTAACCAAAATCAGAGCAGATTTTATCACAACATTTCAAAACATAACAGGGCTCTAATTTGAAAAATTATCCAGGTTCAGTGACTACTCACTGCTCAGCTACTTAGATGCTTAAAAAAAAAAAATAAATGGAGTGCAGCAGTACCTAAACACCAGAAAACATCTAGGCCCAGACAACTCGCTCTACGGAATCCTCCCTGGCGTGAGGAGGACTTGATGCTGCTGCTTCCCCTGTTGAGGTTGGGCACTACACTCTGTTGAAAACCCGTTTGTCACGTTTTGAACCAAGCTGATAACGAAGCCCCACGCAGTTGCTCTATCAGTCCAGAAGGAGAGAACACAGCAAAATGTTTAAACTGGCGTGAGGAGGACTGAATGCTGCTGCTTCCCCTGTTGAGGTTGGGCTCTACACTCTGTTGAAAACCCGTTTGTCACGTTTTGAACCAAGCTGATAACGAAGCCCCACGCAGTTGCTCTATCAGTCCAGAAGGAGAGAACACAGCAAAATGTTTAAACGTCAGGATGATGGGGAGGGTTCACTCACCAGTTACGGTCTTGGGCAAAAGACACGCTTCACTTGGGGAAGTGAAATCAGTTTGATTTAAACAACACAACCACTACCCAATCACCAACCAAATCAGAGCAGGCCAGCGAGAAAAACAACAGCATCTTAAAGACACCGTCCTCCACCCCTCCCTTCTTCCCAGGCACAGCTCTGCCACCACTCGGTGCAGGGGGGCAGAGGACGGGGGGGTTGCTGTCAGTCCCAGTTCACTGCTCCATGCTGCTTCTGCTGCTCGCTCTTCTTCAAGGGGAACACTCCTCGGAGTCCTCCCCTTGGCAGTGTGGCATCCCTCCCACAGGAGACAGCCCTCCAGTTAGCATGGGCGTCTCCTGCTGGCAGCAGTTCTCCCAGTGACAACTCACCCCTCGGAGAGGAGTCTCCGTGGGAGTCACGGCTTTTTTCAGGATCTGTCCCCTGCTCCGGCATGGGCCTCTCCACCGGTGAGCTCAGAGGACTGCAGGGGCTCAGCCTGCCACCTCACCATGGTCCCAAGGGAAACGGCTGCTCCGCGAGTCTCCCTGCCTCCTTCCTCACTATCCTGGGTGACCCCATGGTTGTCTGTCTCTGTGCTACACCCCTACAAAACAAAAGCGAGCTCCCAAACCAAAGGCCCTTGCTCAGCAGGTTTCCCCTCTTAAATACGTTTATCACAGAGGCGTGATAGGTGCAGCCTTGGCCAGAGGTGGGGCCGACTTGGAGCCACCAAGGGAGCTTTTTCTGAAGTTTCTTACAGAAGCCAGGCCCGCAGCCTCCTGCCCCGCTGCCAAAACGGCACCAAACGCAAACCCCACGTGGTTTTTTATGTATGTGCATAGAATAAATGCAACGAGTTACACTAAGGGCAAAAAAATCTTGCTCTGAGCGTACATGGGCTTTACTAATTCCAGCTAGACCATTTCTGCAGGCTGGAGGCTCCAAAGAGAGCTCTGCTGCTTCATCTTAGATTACATCAGTTAAACGTCCGATCCCAAATCCATCTTCAGGCGCCAGGAGAACAATAACAATGGCCATAATTTATGTTTCTAGAGCAAATAATGAAATCTCATTTTACACGGGTATAACGCTTTACTCACTATTGCCCTAAACCAGGGCTCCGTAAGCATCTATCGATAAACGGACACGTCTGGCAGCCCCTTCTGCTGTCACTGTGAGACAATGATTCATCGCTCGTAACCGGACCAGTGTAAGATTCATCATCTTAATTACTTACGTGAGCGCTAAATTTCTGGAGAGAATCGTGCCAAAAGTCCAGATTTTGGAAGCTCATCCTGCATTCTAAGTAATTACCATCAAAGGTTTTCATTTTAAAAACACCAGATGGTGAACTTGCTTATTTATGCCAGATAATGCTGTTAGTTTTCTTATTATTTGTAAGTAATTTACTTTCATAATTCCATTTTGAAGACTAGAAAAGCACTTCTGTAAATCTTTGGCCTACAGCAGTATTGTGCACATACTGTGCTGTCACCAGCATCATCTATACTTCACAAATGGGAGGTAATCGCTAGTGAATACTGGCCATTTTGCATTTCTCCACCCATCGGTACTAATTCAGGGGAAAAAAGCTGCTCACCCAGGGGTTAAACCAGACTGGTAGGTACTGGACAGTAATCATATCTAGCTGCAGCGCAGCCAGCTCCTGATCTTTTTGATTAGAGATGAAACAGCTGCTCATGTGCGTGAGCAGATGTTCTGCTGAGATCCAGAATTGCCCCTATTGCCTCCTCGTTGTCTCTTACTGCGCATTAAAAAGATAAATACAACGGTATCTGGTTTTATGGCTGGTTTTGTTATTTTTATCTCTCTGGATAAATAAGAGCAGAGAAGTACTCTAAAAATTAGCTGTTGGAGACTTTATAAAGGAGAGGGAAAGTAGATCAGATCTTTTAGGTCGCTTAGTGTCGTCTGGATTAGGTTGTAAGTGACCAACACAGCCGACGGTGAGCTGCCCAGCGGGTAACCGGCTGCATCCTCATCCTCCCACTGCCCCTGGCCACCACAGTCCCCGCTGCCCGCCAGCAGCCTGCTCCTGCTGCTGCCGGGGAAGAGCCGAGGACCAAACGCCCCGGCGGCTGGGAGGGCTGTGTATTTACAGAGAGCATTTCCACGGACTCCTGCGTGCTGTGAAGGCGCTCGGCTGTCACCACTGTCTGAAGCCTTTGGAGCCAGCGTGTCTCCTGGACCCGCGCGAGCTGGCGCGTGCTCGCAGCTCTCAGGGGAGCTTCTCCCCTGCCTTTTCCTGCCACGGAGCAGTTGAGGCAGTGTTACAGTTCCCACTGCCTTGTCCTTTCAAGGAGCCAGCCTGCATTCCTTAGAGTAACCACAGTAAAACCCAAACTACATTAGCAGGTCAGGAAAAACAAAGACCTGCTGGTTCATGAATAGTGGGAAAGAAACAGGTTGCTTTGTTTTGATGACAGTCTTTCCTGCTCGCAAAGCTGTGGGACCTCCGCAGTACCCTGTGAACAGCAGACGCGTTCTGTAAGGGTAGAACAAATCTAGGAGCTGTCTCGTGCAGCAAAGTGTGTGATTCCATGATACGTGTAAATACTGCTAGTACATATGGAGATACAGATGTGTAAATCACGATGAAGATATTCTGGGTTAGGAGAGGGGGGAAGAGGAAGAATTTTCCTGCCTTTGGGACACTCCCCATATATCAAATGATACCCTGTGGCAAGACTCTTGTTTATAGGGCGAGATACACAGCTTATACTCTTCTTTGCAGCCCCAAAGACTTTTTTTTACCCTCCTGTGGAAAGCATAGAGGGGACAGTGGGAATAGTAAGATGAGGGACTTACAGAGGTTTCTACCCTAGTGTGCAACTATAGTTTCTGAGATTCCTGGGGTTTTTTTTCCCTCCAGTTCAGACTTTTCCTTGCAGGAGAAAGTTACTTGACATTTGAGTCTGCCTTTTCCACACCGTGGAGCTTGACTCTTCAGATGGTCTGAAGCAGCACTGCTGACATCCAGGAAGACTTGCACAAAGATAGGTTACAAGATATAATTGACAATACCCATCTAAATCCCACTTACGTATAAACCCAAAGTGTTAACCACTGCCACAGGTAGGGGTTAAAAAGAGACACGTTCAGCTGTTTTCTGACACCACTGTCAGTACAAATAGGAAATTAAAGGCAAGCATGTTTTTCACAACCCTTCTTTTTGCCTAAGCAAAAGGTAACATTTCTCTCTTTAAGGGTAGAAAAATGCCAGTTTTGCTTATCAGCTACAGTGGGGGGATCCAAGGCAGTTCAAAGAAAAGGAGATGGAGAGCAGAGATAAAAATATTTGACAAAGTTGAACTCCTCGTTAAAGAAGTTACCGTCTCTGGCTTCCTGATTTTAATGGGAACCTGAAACAGATTTTATTTTATTCCACTCCAGTTATAGTGAGCATCAATAAGTGCATCCTTCTTTAGCAACTGATGTTGTTAAATATCTGGATGGCAATGGTGATTATTAGGATGGGTTACGGTAGGTTTGGTCCTCCTCTTCAATTTCAGACAGTACAGGCGGTTTAATTCAGAGTGTGCTTGGTGTAATAGAAATTGTCATGCTTGGTGTCACCGATAAGACTGTAAATTGACTGGGAAAAAAAGGCCCTCCTGAAAGGGTGGAACCTTGGCTAATGCCATTTTCCTTTTCAGTTTTGCTGAATAATTGTGTGGCTCCATATTAAAGTGTTGCTGATTACTGCTGGCTTAAAGACGTTGCGGTGACGTCTGAACGATCGAAGGGTCACGCTGGCTGGTATTAGGTGGTTGGAAGCACTTCTGAGTTTTTCCTACCTAAATCCCAACCTGTAGTACCCTAATCCAAGTAGCTGGGAGGGTGCAAAGGAAGCCCCAGGAGTAAGGGGAAAGCAGCACCTTACATGCAGCATGTCTCCATATGAGGTGCATCTTAACTGGAGAAACTGTGCCTTTGCTACTAACAGCTCCTAGGTGAGGGATGAGAATGGTTGACACCTCGCAGGTGAATTTTGGTGGTGATGAGCTCAGGCCCTTACGCCGTGGAAGATATTTTCAGGATTGCTCTTACTGTACAAGCCCGCTCTTAGCTCATGCTCCATAACCTCATTTGCTTTGCACTCCATGTAACGCTGAAGTAGTAGTTACGGTCTTAAAACATTCCCCAACAGACTAAACAAAATACGATCTTCCTGCGCAGGAACAGTTCAATTGTGAGGAATTTTCCTGAGTGACAGCAGTGTTAGCTCCAGTAGTCATGCAATTCTTTTTATTTCAGAAACACTATTTTTCCCCTTATGAAAAGCATAAGGTCAAACAGTTTACAAGGAGATGCTCTGGTGGTGCTTTGTTTCCTAAAGAGAATAATTTATGCATCCAAGGGCTTCTTTAAAATGTTAAAATGTTAAACTTAAGTGAGTTTGCATAAATGACTAGCCAAGAATGTCTCCCTCGGCCAACTTCATCTCTGTTCTCTTTTGGCACAGCGCAGACAAAATAACTGAGGTTGGGCAAGAGATAGGCCTTGTGAATGCGGGGCTTAATGAACACGAGAAGTACAAAACAGACAATTTTGGCAGATTTCATTGTAACACTTGAAAATGTTTGTTTTTTCTCATATCAAGGCTGCAGAGAGGGTAGAAGTGTTTGGTGAATTTGTCTCGTGGTAGAATTACACTTTCTATTTATATAATCAATGTTAGGTCAGTTGTTTATAGCAGAATTAATGGCCTTGTTGATACAGTGTTCTGCTTTTATACATCTAATTCTTCTCTCCTTCCATTTTCAGGTTAGGGTTTGGTTTTGTTTTTCTCCATAACGCACAATTAAAACAAAATGTGTTGAGCATGTGTGTGTTATTCCAGCCTTTATTAGAATTCACTACTTGTATGAAATACAACAATATGTGGATGCACTTATGTAAACTATGGTCAGAGGGGGGTTTTTTTGTGTTGGTTTTTTCTTTTCTTTTTTCTTTTCTCATCATCCTAACTTTCTCTTCTGCCAAGATGTTTTTGGCAGTTTTTAAAAGGTTTGCCATTAAAAATGTTATAGACCAAATGGTTTTTAGAAACTTTATTGAGGGCACTACTTAAACAAAGGAACAGTTGGCGCTGAACTCCTTTCAGCAGAACTTTGCGCGCTGGGAAGTGTTGATATCTGGAAGGGAAGAAGCAAAGAAAACAACAATAGGAATGATGCCAATTGCTGGTTTTAAAAGGAATTAGAAAATCCCTTGTAAAGCAAGTATTTTTTGCCCCTGTTCTGTGTCACCTCAAATATATAGAAAGATGTGCTGGAGGCAGGATTCCTGCTTCCTACCCCTCCTGCTCTTATTTCTTCTTGTTTTCCTTTTTTTTTTAATTTATTTTAAATATTTGTATTTATACCATGTATCCCACGATGGGGAACATCCAGTCTGTATCATTATACCAGCATGTACTTGAAGCACTTATTGGCTGGATCACGATAATACAGGGCAGCATAGTGGAAAATTACTGGCTTTTAAATTGTTGCTAAGACTGTGACTGCTCCTGAAGAACTGCAGCATGTTAGCAGGAACAATCAAGTATTTCTTTGTGGTTTATCTCTTCTGTAAAACTACACAGTCCTCTAAACTCGCTAATATGTAACAGCAAATGTAGTATTTTAAAGGAAAGGTGTAATGAATTTGATGACTGCATTTTTTCCCCTTCCAGAGCAAGAATTTACTCTTTCAGAAGATTAATGGTGGTCCAAAGAGAAGAAAGAGGGTAACTATCAGAATACTTTATAGACCCTGTATCATCCAGACAGCTAACGAGAATTAAAATCCTACTGTTGAAATGAAGAGTTAGTCTAATGCATCTGCATTATCCGTCCGATTATGGATAAAGGCAGGTGATCTCTGTGCTAAACTACCCCAGCAGGCGTCAGGACTGTCCACCACGTAGAAGACGTATTTTGCTGAACAGCCCGTTGCTTTCAGAAGATGCACTCCAATGCAGAGCATTAATGTAAAAACTTACTTGTGCTTTTAAATGGATCCTATTTGCATAAAACCATTTAAAATGATCTAAATGCCCTGAAAACAGAACTTAAAAGTTTCCTACTAAAAATATTGTTAAAATTAATGAGCACTACCCATGCCTGTGAGTATGGGTTTGGGTGTAAATGACAGTAGAATTCAACTGGCTGATGTATTTTGATTTACCTACATTCTTAGATTTACCTTAGATTAAACTCCTATCGCTGTGTCCCACTTCCTTGAAGGACAAAGGGCAACGGGTTCTCATCTTCCTGAACCAAGGCGGGCAATCCCCGTACCCCAGAGGACCTCTGCACAGTCCACCTCCCCACCGCCTCTCTGCTTTTGGTAGCGTCAGCCTTTCCTTTATCAAAAAATCACTTTCAGGCAGAGTCAAAGGCTTTTGCTTTTGCTGCTTGTATATTTTTTACAAGAAGAAAAAGTCTAGCTTGCTGCCAGAAAGTAGCTTTTCAAAATATTACAGCAGGGTTTATACTGTAAGTGAAGTAAACGTGGTTTAAAATAACTGAAACCTAAGTGAAGATGACTTATTTAACTCTCAAACGTAAAGTTTTTGCTAGAAGGGGAGAAGGTTAGTTGATTTCTTACTGACTCGTACATCACTGGTAATAAGGACTGCTCAGCCCTAAGTTAGTGATAGAGCTTGAGCTTAGTCTGTGCCTCCCACTTACATTTGATCTCTGGGACTGCAGGTGAAGAAGGAAGAAGGGTGGCACCTGATTTTAACTCTAAAGTAGAATTTACTCTTAAAAATAGAGAAAATAAAATAGAAAATATGGAAAAATACAGAAAAATAGAAAATAGTTATGTGGGATATTTATTAATAACTAGAATAGCATGTTAGTGTAAGATCAGTGCAATATATACATGGGAAAAAAAAAGGAGGCAAAAAAACCCCAAACATTTTCTGTCTGCGTGCTGACTGACCTAATCGGACACAAAAGGAATAAAGAAGAAGAGATGGAACAGCCACAGGGCCAGGGGTAGCCCAGCCTTTGGGAGGTAAAGCTTCAGCTTCTTGCTCTGCAGCAGGTTGATTTTCTTCACGCAGCCACGGCCCTTGATGGTAAATTCGTGATAATTTAAAGTATTTTATTGTTTTGAGAGTGATACTGTAATGATTACCAATGCTTTAGTGGCCAATTCAGCATTCTCACTTTCCCACAGAAGGGTAAGCTCGAGCTGTCAGCAGCAGAGTGTGTTTCTCCAGAAATCAAAAAGCCCCCTGGATTCCCCTCCTGCCTTCTGCTGTCCCTGCCGCTCCCCCATGAGCTGTGGCACAGACAGAGGGTTTAGTGAGGACAGCTTCTGGCAACAGACTGGTCTTTTGGGTCAGAACGTCCCAAATTTAGCTTAACACAAGCCCTGTGTAACTGTGAGCACAGTCACTGTGCTGGTGTGTCTGTCCGGTGCTGTAGCGGAACAGTCACAGAGGCACTACTGGGGTCTACGAAACTACAGGTTCTTGGTGTGTGTGTATGTGCACGTACGTTCATGTATGTATATAAACACACATACAGGCATACGTACACCCGACCAGCCTGTAGAGCAAAGGGACGTAGTTACCACTGGCTGCCGTGTTACCTTTTCGTACGGGACAAGGAAGCCGCCAGTGACCTCTAACTTCACTAGCGATTCTTTTCCTTAACTCGCTCATTGTGCACAAGCCCAGCCCTGTCCAGAATCCAGGATCCTGAGCGTGGCAGGAGAGCCTCTGCCACCCCTGGGCTCCGAGCTGTGCACCAAGGTACTCGGGAACCGCCGCGCTCTGCGCCCGGCACAGCTGTATAGGATTAAACAGATCTGGGCCACATCAGCCAAAACTTCTGCGTTATAATTTGTGTTTTCTTTTTGCTGGTTGAGAAGGGTTCAAATTTTTCTGTATTCTCATTCGCTTGTACTTTAGTTCAAAAAGTAGCAAGCAAGTACCATTCCAAAAAAAAGACCAATTAATCTTCCTAAGAATCTTAAAATAATTCCTAGAAGTTTATGCAACAGCTGAATTTCACTAATTTAACATTAAACAGAACTTCTTTATACAAACACAAACAAATCATTTACATGTGTCTTGTTTTTAACAATTTAAAGCATTAAATTGGCATTAGTTTTATTTTCAAAGATTTTTTTCATATTCATTTCTGGTTCTTAATATTTTTACATTTTCACTTAAAGCAGGCAAAGCACTCAAAAAGCAACATGAGAAAGCAAAAAAAAGCTGCTCTGTGCTATGATTAAGTATTCATGATAGTGTCTGCAAATCTGGAGAAACCCAAGGGCTTAAACTCGAAGACAGACAAACCCCAAATCTTTTCCAAAGACTTAACAAATACTTGGGATATTTGAAAATAAGTATTTCATGCCTATTTTAAAAACTTTTTCTTTTTTTTTTTTTTTTGCTTAGTTTTGAACTCCTACATTTTGGTGAAAGAAACAGAAGTATCTCAAGAAAAGTAATTTGTATGATACAGCCAGCCTGACAAGAGTCGGGAGATACTGGAAAATTTGCATTCCTCCAAAGTTTGTCCTTAGGCAAACAATTGTTGTTGGCTTCAGAACCCGGCACACTAGAGTTTGTGTCTGTATCTGTGAAGGACAAAGTATACACTTGAATTTTGTTTACACTAACACTGTAAAAGGACTGAAAGTGGGTGTAAATAGTATTTCAGTCGATTCTGAAGCTCCACTAAACTGCTTGATACTTGCAGGTGCAGTAAATACATTTTATTCCATTATTTATCCATGGTATGGATAAAATTCAAGCATAGGCTTTCCACATTACTGTGATCTCCAAACAGTGTTGAGACAGGATCTGTTCATCTTCAGTCTCACGTTGTGCTGTTTGTACGGCGCAGAGTGAAGTTAAACCCTCTCCGGGGATCTTCTTTCCAGCATTCCCTTGTTCTGGCAGTGGCAGGAGAGCCATTTCCTATGCCAAAACCTTGCTTGGCTCTGCTTCTGTGCCAGCGGTTTTTTATCTCGGCATCAAGAGAGGAAGTGAGGAGGGGTTTCCTGGAGGGGAGATGGGCTGCAGGAGAGGTTCTGGTCCAAGATGGGGTCCTGGTCCCTGCATAAGGGCCATTAGGGGCTAGCGATTGAAGATAAGGCTCACCTGCACTTCTCTAACAAGTGCTGTCCTGCCTCAGGAATTAGGGAGTTAGATGTGCTGCTGCCTCTCTGCTGAGGAAAGGAGGAGCGGAGCAAAAAGACAGTGTTGAATTCAGACTGTTCTCAGGGTATTCGCGATAGCCCTCCGTTGCTTCTATTCATTTTAGTGGATGGCATTAAATTCCTGCACAAAAAATAATAGAAAACAAAACACCAATCCACTTCTAGATTGACTCCCTGGGAACAATTTTTTTTTTCCAGTCTGCAAGTATTTGACAGATAAGAAATACATAAATATATCCATGAATCCTAGTTACCTTTCATATGTTTTGCTCTTTCTAATAAGCATAAATGATTTTAAACTTTTTCAGAGCGTGAATCCGTACCTGCAAGGACAGCGACTGGATAATGTTGTAGCAAAGAAGTCTGTTCCACATTTTTCAGATGAAGACAAGGGTCCCGAATAAGGGCAATAAAAATGAATGATGAAAACTCGTGCCATCCTCTGCTAGATCGTAATATTGCTTATATCTATTAAAATCCTTGTGAATGGCAGCATGTTTATTATTTATATAATTGTAGATGAAAAACAGCTGTATTTGTAACAGTATGTTCTCCTAGATAACGAAAATATGGTTCTGCTTTTTGTTAAGTTATGGTAAAAGGACATTTCTGTTGTTTTTATTTCAGTCATGGAGCAAACTTTAAAAATGTTAGTCATTTTAATAGCTAACGTGAGGTAAATGGTCTTAATGAGCAGCTTGTAAATAAGAAGACGTTAAAAAAAAAAACCAGTCTGACTCCAACATTTAATCTTAAATGTTACTATGTTTGACACATGAAAATTACAGTTTTATGTTTTGTTCACAAATACTGTTACTTAGCAAAGACAAAGTATTTATTCTACACAGAGAATTTTGGCTTTTGTTCCATTTTAATAAACATTTAAGCAATCTACAAGGTTTGCAAAGTGACATTTTCCAAAATATTTCAGAGGCTCATTTGTCTCGGTTATGGCTGCGCAAATTTAAAAATTAAAGACCTCCTTTTTGACTCTGTCCACTGGAATATTTTTCTGTTGGTTTTAATCGTTCCACGTCCACAGCTTTCCCGAACGCTTGCCCATCTTTCTTCTTTATCAGTGGTACTGCTGTGTGGAAATTCATCTCCCCCCCGTTCTTTTTCTCACTAACAGCAGCGCTTGCACATTATAACGTGCTTAAACTACGTGTCTCTGGGATATTATGAGTGAAGATGTGTTAATAAGGTTGTGTCAACATTTTCTGAATCTAAATCCAGGACATGAAGGGCAGTACGGTTGATGATCTTAACGAAAAACTATGACGCTCCAGTAACGCTGGTAGCTGTCACTGCTGTTGAAGTTGCTCCAGGAAGCTTAAATTGCCTTTTTGCCCCTAGGAGATTCAAGAACTTTGTATTGCAGCAAACTGAGCTCTCCCTTTCTGCATGATAAGAATATAAAACTACCATTTTATATTTTATAGTAGTATAGGCGAATATAAAACTACCATTTTATATTCTCCTATACTACTACTATACTACTATAGTATACTACTATACTACTACTACTATTTTTTTTATTTTCAGGGTGCATCTGAAATATTTCAAGCCATGTGCATGTGGCATTGTAGTTATGAAAAACATCGGCTCACAGCTTTGAACTTAAAATCTATAGAAAAAAAAAATTCCTTCCCCATCCTACAGAAAGACACAGTAAAATACTGATGACCCCTTACAAAAAAGTGAAGAAACTAATAGAAACTAAAGGTCCTGTCTACATCAGATGAAAGAAAACAGGATGGCACAGATAAGTCTCTATGGCATTTGCTTTTTCTATCCCAGCACTTAGGAGGTTGTAATAAATTACGTATGCAGAGTCAGTCCTCTCTTGCAAAACTCCGTAACGTTCTAGGCTGAACTACCATGTCATTCATCCTATTTTCTCTTTCAAAAAAATTCTGGAAGAGAAAGCTAAGTCGTATGCCGCGCAGCGGGATTTATACTCACACGTGACACAAAACTGAGTTTCTGTGAGTTGCAGAGCTCCTTCCACCTCAGTGCCTGGAACGGGATGGGAGGAATCCAGCTCATCACACCAGAGAACCGCTATGCTCTGCTTCTTAAGCTGCTTCTCACTACCTGCACTCCTCCTTAAGGCTTCATGCAGGCATTATGAGTCGTGGAGTTGCAAAGGTTGTCTCCAAAACCAGAAAAAACTACGTGTCGTGGCATGAATCCGCAAGTGGATGCCATGGATGCCCAGCACCTCAGAACTGGTCGTTCCTCCCACCTAAGCCCACAGCCAGCTACTGGTGCTGCTGCAAGGCTTCCAGCTGGTCAGAGGCTAGATTTCCAGTCCTAAGAAACCGGTGTTTCAACTACTCAGCTGCCTTATAAATATTTTTTAAGTAATCTGAGCTATGTTCTGTCCTTGCTAGCTCCAGTAAAATCCATTTGAATCGCAAAACCAAAGCAACCGTGCAAGTAATTTATGTCACTTTTTAAGCTCTTAGTAAGGACCAGCACGTAAGGAAAGGCGGTGTGTACACTACATGGGGGCTTCAGAGGGGAGAAGCCAAGGATTGCTTGCTTGATAGTATCAGAAATCCCATGTCTGCTTTCTTGCAGTGCTTTAGTTCTCTCTACCCCATGTGGGGATGCGATATTCTGGCCCTGCAAACTGACCAGCACGGGGATCCGTGGTGGCTGGCTGGGACCCCGGTGGGGCCTGAGGAGCTGACCTCCTGGCTCTGATAGGTGTGCACAGAGCAGGCAAAGGAAAAATTACAAAATTTAGAGATGTTTTTGTCTTCAAATGTAAGCAAAAAAACCCCTTTACACTGCACAATCCAATGATGTGTCTTACAGGAATTGTATCCTGGAAGAACTCAAACGTGGCGGTGAGCAGCCATCTGGTGAGTCCATCAGGCGAGTCGAGTGTTTCGCCAGGAAGACTCAGCAGTGCTATTATGGAATTTTAATGAAATAGGCTATTACACCATGATAATGAGATTAATTATTCTAATTTCAGTTTCAGAGTAGAGCTGCCTCTCTGTACTGGGATTGGGAGTCCATGTTAATTAAAAAAAAAACACAAACCAAAAACAAAGCAAAGAAACATCCCTCCTACTGTTCCAGCGAGACTCCAAACATGTCTGTGTAGTTTTTTTATAAAGAAACATCACGGTGCTGGTCTTTCAGCATCAATGAACAAAGATACCAACTAACCCCCTCACTAACAGCCCACTCCACCAAACCAATATTTAAGAGAGTGTAAATAGCTGCTCAGCTCTTACAGGTGTAATCACCCTTTTACATTTAGGATGCATGTGAATTAAGGAGCATGTATTTTGTAATTGTTGCTTAGAATTCTCATTAAATTAAAAACTTTTAAGATTATTTTAAAATCTGCAAGTGTGTTAATTACCTCTGTGTATTTGAGTGACGATGTGCTTGAAAGAAGCTATACAAAATAAAGTGTATTGCCATGCAACATCGGGTTTGTCTGGTAAAGAAATATTTATAACCCTAGTTTAAAAAAAAAAAAACCCACTGTGTAACTGAGCAGGTTTGTGACAGAACTTGCTCTGAGGAGTGCATGTGTGCATATATATATGTACTTACACATACATACAAACGTAACACACGCTTTTCAAAAGATTCATACAGTCTGACAGTACACTCCGTAGTAAAGACTATCAAGAGATCAAAGCACAGAATAAAGGAATGTAAAAATGCTTGTTTAGGAGGGGAAATAGTGATATGCTTCGTTTTATTGGCCCATTTGCGTTCACCTAACAAAACCATGCCACTCATCTGTTCAGCAGCTCGGTGAGCAAACTGAAGGAGCTCGGAACAACTTCTGGGAATCTGATGTCAGAGTCCCAAGAGCCACTTACAGGGCAGTAAGTGAAGCTGATTTAAACTGTATTTTATCAACGTGATGAAGCATTTCTTCATCTGTTAAACAAGCAAGGACACAAGCAGAGAGATGACTACCAAGTCAATTAAGTTCTGGGGTTCACTGTGGGCAAAGTAGCACTCAAGAACCTTTGTTTAAAAATGTCAGGAGTTGGGGATAAAGGCAAGTAATTTTTTTTACAATGAAGAGAAGACTTGAGTCCATGCCCTCAAATCAGGCCTCTCACAAATAGGCGTGTGAGAGTCTTTGCAAAGTCTTCGTTTTCACTTTCATACAGGACAAAAACAAATTTTTGAACGTTTAAATAATGTTCAAAAAAAGCCCAAAACACCACCAACCCAAAACAAACTTCCAATCTTCTGGCCTCATTGCTGATAAGCTCACTAAAGCAACTCTCAAATCATTTGTAATGCCATAACACTTGTCCAGTGAATTAATTTTTATGCAAGTACTTCTTTTTTTACATGCAACTCTATCTGGATCATTAGGACAACGAATTCAAAGATAACTTTTCAATCAAAATCTCAGACTCAGATTTATGGAAGGAGAAGGTAGGAAGATTCAGAAGATGCTACCATGACCGCACAAAAATTTAAAAAGTCCAAGGAAAGTACAGCTTCATGCGACTCATAGGGAAGTTGAGGGTGTTCAGTTTTAGTAGCTGGGTGTGCTCCTGGGAAGATTTGAAGTACCTCTCCATCCAAGCCAGAAGCTCTCAAGGCTAACAGGGAATCAGAGGACATTGTCTCCAATTTTGAGACACCTGAATCCAAGGCTTCAGGCTAGCGGAGTTGACAATAAGGTTGAATTATATTTCCACCATGCTTGATACAAATAGGACAGTAATCTGATATGCCTTAAAGAAAAGACAGCAGCAACAAAACCCAAACAGAGCATGCTGAAGCCATTGCCACATGTATATATACACATACATTAAAAGATTTTGCAATTACCTTCATTATCCTTAAACAAGTAACATGTTCAGGAATTATCTCAAATAATAAGTCTTCTTTTTCAAGAAAGATTACCAGGTTCCTTGAAAGGTCTGCCTGTTTGTGGTGTCTAGAGCCAAAGGCAGATTCCAACCATGAGCAAAGGCAATGAGCTCCCCTGAAGTAGTCAGCCACTGACAATGACCTACTTACAACTAAAGAAAAACTAAATGGAAATGTAGAAGTAGAGAGTGGAATTGCCATCATGAAGAGCACCAAATACGGCCGACTGGCCAGGATCGGGTCCTAAGCAAGGATTTCCAAATATGATCAATGAAAGGGTTAAATGAATAACTTTCCAAGTAGACGCATGGTCCAGGTCTACCACAGTCAAGCCGCTACTGTTACGTGAAGAATGGCACTGAACTCCATCATCCGAATTCATCATGAGAAGGAAGTATGTAGCATCAGTTTGTGTTCGCGTTAGTTGTTACACTACCTGCTTCGCTGCGATTACACGGCTCCTGAGGGTTGGAAGAGCCGCTAGCTGTGTGTTCAACGCATGCGAGCATAGCAAACTTTAAATGATGGGAGTGTCATGGCAGCAGCATTACCAACTGGAACTAAACGAACTTAAAAAACCCTCCTGTTTGACTAGTAAGGTCTATTTTTCTATGTGGGGCAGGGGTGGGGAAGGGATCAGAGACAGC
>NW_010417103.1:10043-12119 GCF_000710305.1 Buceros rhinoceros silvestris | reverse complement strand
GCAGGAATTGAGAATGACTTCAGACTTCAAAGATTAGGTAGACCTCAGTCACCTCTTTTTATTTTTTGCTATAGTTGCTGTTATCGAACCACATGGTATCTAGCTCCCATTGGAGCATGGGTGTCTTTTACATCTAGTTGCTGTGTTTCTTCATCCTATGCTGCTCTCCAAGAAAAACAGTGGTGGGAGTCGGTGGCTAAATTTATTTGTAAACTGAGTGAGGCAAAGGAGAATGCACCAAGAAAAATAGTGTGCTATTTGCTACTAGCCTCAAACTCTTCCTCGTTCCCTAACCAATGTAATTAATTTACAGACCATTAAGCCTCAATTTTAAATGTATAAACACTGACTACTTTTATTCCAGATCTTTGATCCGAATCTAACCACCATATGACAATGAAACTTCCTTGGGAGCTACCAAAGATCTTTGTTAGAGATGATAAGGCTTTCTGGGTCTGGGCATCTGAATATTTGCTGGCTCACACAAGGCTCATACAACTTTAATGTTGAATTCAGTCTTAGCCTCTTTTAATTAATTCTTTATACTGAGAAACCAAAACCAAAAAAAACCCCCCAACACCCTAGCAGTTCTTCTGTCTGTTATCTACATTCTAATACCCCGAAATCCTCTAAAAGTGGCTGACATTCAAGTGGGATAGCCCCGATGGGGCAATGTCCTGATTCCTCATCCTAACATAAAACACCTTTCCACATTGGGAAATAAAATTACACACTGTGGCATTTTATATTTCCAAATGGATAAAAGACTCATGAAAGAAAGGTCATCCAGAGAAGCACTCAGAATTCACCATTGGTTAATTTTTCTCTTTTTTTTTTTTTAACAATGCTGCAATCAGGGACTAACCCAGTTGCACAACTTTAAAGTGACTCCAACGGGTAGTGCAATGGCTGTGAGATTTATGGGCTTTAAAGCTGGGTTACTGCAACTGAAGTAAGAAACCTATTTTTAATGCTGCATAAACCATTTATCAAATTTTAAAAAAGGTCATAACCGATATAAATAAGTTCTTTAAAATTCACTGTTACAACAGATAAGTTCTACTGTTATAGTTTATGCATAAACCCCAGCTATTGGTTAAGTTCCCAAACAACCCTATGACTCAGCTGGTCTGTACACATGCAGGTAACGTGTGCGCGCACAGGTAAAAAAGCAGAAAGATTTGCCCCGCTTCTGGTTCCTTCTGTCTTTCTCCAGCTTTGCTGCAGCCTTTCTGAAGGTTATGGGTCTGAAGCTACGAGGTCTCAGAACACTTGTTTTCAGGGGCTCTCATGAGGGCAAGTTATCCAGCATGCAAGCAGCATTTCTTTCGTCCTGTTTAAAGTACATGAATTACTTTCTGGTTTAGTAGTTGAGGCTATAGTCTAATTTCTAACCATATTGGCTCTTTCTTGCTGGGTTTTTATGTTCTCAGCAGCAACCTATGAGCTCTTAAAAGGACAAGAATCATCCACAAACTTGCAGATAAGGTCTTCATAGAATGCCCCTAAAAATACTGTTGCTTGTTAAGAACTCTGTGTCTATTTTCTTGTGGATCTGAAGGTTCTTGATCTGGAGGTTTACAATACTGGGAATTATTCCCAATTAACAGATGGGTGAACAGTGGCAAGAAGGCTGAGGGCCAGCTCCACTGAAGGCTTAAGTGCTCTCGGTTGTACTTGCGTGCAGTGGGAGTACCAGAGCCCAAACACGTGATCCTCGAAACTTGCCTTCCTTACCTGACTCCTTAGGCAGATGAAGTCTATACACAACTGTGTCTTCTTGTCAGTGACGTACCTCAGGCACTGAACTTTAAGTTCTGGGCATGCCTAGGACTGTTTGAAACTTGGTGAACCTTCATAGCTCTACATCTAGCTCAGTCCTAAACCCAGCCTGAATCCACAAACTTGGCAATTCTCCCCCTATATTTACCTGGGGGAACCAGCCTGGTAAGGACCCACCTCACATATGTCAGGACTCACCTCACATATGTCTACAGGACCAGGCATTGCACAAAATCCAACCACCACAGCAGAAGTAGACAGTTTAATTAAAAAAAAAAAAAAAAAAAGGGTCTG
>NW_010417103.1:2178-9983 GCF_000710305.1 Buceros rhinoceros silvestris | reverse complement strand
AAAATTTAAAAAAAAAAAAAAAAAAAAAAAGTGTCTGGAAGAGGTATGGCAAAAGATTCAGAGCTCTAACAGCGCCAGATAAGAGGGTCAAGAATGAACACCATTTGTCATCTAGTGGTTATTAGGGCAGGATGAACACCAGGAAGGACAGGCTAACACCTGGGCTCTAGCTAATCCTCAAGGAGGGTTTGGGTAGCCAGCCGGACCCTGGATACAAGCACAAAAGTAGCCTTAGAGCACAGTGAAAACAAGCCAAGCACCCTTTGCCATCTTCCCCAGTAGGTGGCTTCTTTTGGCTCCCTGTCCTGATTCTATCGTCTCCTGGACCTCAGCAGGGGAGGTGCAGAGTCCTCTCTGCAAACAGGCTCCTGCCTCATGGTGAGGAGGTTACACGTCTGGAGGTGCAGGAGACACAGGTGTGAACGCCTCCAGTGAGTAGAGAGACAGCACAATCTTTTCTAATTCCTGAAATTATACCAACCTTTTCTTCACTCCCTTTGAATGTATTAATTTTTCAGGAAAATTAGATGTGTTTAGCTGCCACCCAAATAATTGGAAGAATACTGCATTTAGCAAGACTTGGAAATTAGCAGGAGTTCATTTACTTGACTGTGCATTCTTTATTCTAGCAACTTAAAAAAATAGCTTTCCTTGAAAAGGAAGATTTAAAACCCCTACTTCCTCTTACTATTTTTTCATTATTAGCATTCCAGTGACAAATCTGCCTTGTCACGTATAGGGTTTGCTGACGGGGAGCTCCAGCGATCCTAAGGGACCCTGTTAGTGGCGCTAACAGGACCTCTCCTTATGGCAAGACATGACTCGTTACAAGTATCTTCAGTGCTGAAGCTAAGAGACAATCTTTGTCTCCACACCAGCAGGAGTAACTCCTTTCAAGATGATTTCAGGTGGAATTCTCCCTGTTAAGATATACAGGCCAAATACTGAAGGAGTTTTCAAAGCTCTTCCAGAAGCTGGTGATAGTACACTCAAAACAAGAGGGATGTGGACCCCAGATAAACCAAACATTTTGACTGGAGATACTTAAAGTGCTTTGGGTCTTGCAAAGGACTTCTCTAAATTAGAAACAAAGACGTCACATTTGGTTACAGTGATTTTACTCTATCTAGGAAAGAGATCGTGGTAGCAGCCACCTCCCTGCTAATGTGCAGAGACTTTCTAAACAAATTGTCCTCTCTATGGGATAAAAAAGTGCTGTCTGCCTCCAGATAGCCTGCGCCTCACCTGTAATTGTGTCAACTAACTACACCGGGACACAAACAACTGCACCTTGTCTCTAGGATGGTTTTACATCAAGACAGCTGTCTCAATGCAGAAACTTCAGCCTACAGGAAAAGCGAAGCCAAAAGAAGTCATAAACTGAATCCAAGAGTTTACTATATCAAAAAAGAGGATTTATTCTTTGCCTCACAATGCAGGCAAATATCCTGTTTGTTTCTGTTTTCTCTTTGGTCAGATCAAAAGAAAAAGAAATAGTTATAAGGATCTTCTTCCTCCCCCTTCCCCCTTCTCCTTCCCTTCCGCTCCCCTTCCCTTCCCTTCCCTTCCCCTTCCCTTCCCCTTTCTTTCCCTTTTCCTTTTGTTTTCTTTTCTTTTTTTCTTTTCTTTTTCCTTTTTTAATATGTCTGATAGCTTTTGGTGACGCCGGCTCCCAAGGATTCTTTCCTCTAAATGTTCTATTATATTTTTCAAAAGGAAAAATATGGATTTTTTTACTGTGAATTCATATGTTCATTTTGAAACCCTGACAAGAAATAATAATACCTCCTTCACAAGAAGTCTAGTTCCATCTGGTTGAGAACCAAAAAGCCTTGCCACAGCCTGATCTGAAGTGTAATTGATTTGATCGCTTGCTATTTAACTTCTTCGCTTACGTCTTTAGTGCATTAAGACTTCCTGGGGAGAGAAAAGAAAACTGTTTACATTTTTAGACTTTCTTAAAAGTGCATCCAGAAGCTCCAAGTGTTTGGTGCCTGATTAATTACAAACACCTAGATCGTTGCCCCTGAGCCTGTTTAAAGAATCTCTCCTAACATCAAGTGATTTTACACTTTTCCAGGCACTATGAATCACACGTTATTTGTGAAAAAGCTAAACTAAACTAAACTAATCACTTAATCAAACTGCCAATGAAAGCAGCTAATGGAGAGCTGCGAGGCAGAGTGGTCACTCCTAGGACGTAAGACGACAGCTCTTCCGTGGTTCTGAAGGGCTCCGCAGGAAGGGAAGAGGGGTCTGTCCTAACTATGTTTGGAGAATAAACTCAAAGTGCTTGAAAAACGCTAATTAGAAATCAAGATACTGCAAGGAAGGGAAAGATCAATGACTAAATATCCAAGTGCCCTTTGCCAAACCGGCTAACCAGGATCCTTTTGACAAGGAAACAGAAGAAGCAAAACAGAGCAGTTGGAAATAGCAAGACAAGAGATTTGGCCCTAGGCTCAACTGTGTAGTTTCCCAGAAGTGATTTTTTTTGGCAAATTTTGAAAGAGTAAATTTTTGGTAACCATACAGATAAAAAAATAGACTATTTTTGTATTTTATTATTATTGTATTGTACTTTCAATTCTGAAGTTCGTAAAGTTTAGCATTCTAATACGCACATCAACTGGAATGCCCTTTAACAGGGGAAAGATGTATATGTGAATTATTTTGGGGTCTTTTAGAAAGTCTCGCCTGGCTCAAGCCTCTTGGATTGTCATGAGCGCTTTATTTTAGACACTCCGAATAGCCCCACTGAAAGCAAAAAGTCAAGCATCTGGCAAGTCCCTGCAGGATTCGGGTCCGAATCTAAGTTTAGCAAAAAAGTGAAGTACGTGCACAAGTCCACTTTTCTCACCGAAGCGCTTAACTATCTGTTTGCATTTGTGTATATAGTTAAAATGTTATTCAAATCAACAAACTCTACTAAATTGGAGCCTTACCTTAGCAGTTCTTTTAGATAACTGCAACTGGTTAAACACTTCTTTGTCTGCCTTTAGATTTTTTTGTCCACAACAGTGAAAACTTGGCTTATTCACTGGAAATATATTTAATTATTATTATTGTTGTGGAGAATTACAGAAATTAAAAGACCTCTTCCCCATCAAAACTTTTAGAAATTTCAAAACGGATGCATTCAAGCACATCTACACAAAATAGGTGAAAGTTAAAAAAATATGATTTATCTTCCTAGATTAAGTCGAACTCTCACCTCCTCATATTAACCACTTATTTCATGGAAAGTCTGGTACCAAACCAGCTTTAAGGACTTAGGCCAAAATGATTCTGGCTCCCTATTGCAGTTTTATAGATGGGGAAATGGAGTCAAGAGAAATATCAGTGAGTGAAACGGTGAAGGATGAAGGTGGGAGGGTGGGATGCCCTTGTGCCTCTGACACCTCTTCTCCTTGACACAGAGACCATCTAAATAAAGATGGCAGGAAGGAAGAGCTCCTTCTCCCCGGCCACATCAGTATTCACTCTGGGAAGGGGACTAACCAATGCGGGAGCAGTACAGCTGTTTAACAGAGTCCTTTCCTCTCCATAACCCCGCAGCCACTTTTGTGGTACCAGATTTCAAATACAAAATGCAGAAGTTCTACACAATCTAAATAAGCTGTCTCAGCCAAAAAAGGGCTTCACTCCTACAAAGCTACTTTTTTATCTGGTATTCTGTTTTTACCCGAATATTGCCAGGAAAAACAAAAAGAAGAGATAAGATTTGGCATTTGAAAAGAGGACAATGGGATTAAAAAAACACCCCAAAACAAAACAAAATCCTTGCAAATCTTCTTACATAATAAAATAGTTCTTCTGCCCCTCCTCCTCCTTTCCTTTCCCTGCAGGCAGTAAGTGGCAGAGTCAGGAGAAAAGCCTGGACTCATCTTCCAGCGCTCTACCTCACCTGCTAGGCTGACATCCCGTCTCTGCACAGAAGCCCCACACTGCAGGGCGGAGAAAGCACTCTTCTGCCCCTCCTACTCCTTTCCTTGCCCTACAGGCAGTAAGTGGCAGAGTCAGGAGAAAAGCCTGGACTCATCTTCCAGCGCTCTACCTCACCTGCTAGGCTGACATCCCGTCTCTGCACAGAAGCCCCACACTGCAGGGCGGAGAAAGCACTGCTACCTGTTCCAGCTAACAGCCGGAGCTACAGCTGCTTACACAACAAACTGCCTTTCATCGTAGCAAGAAAGGAGTAAAAGGGATGCTCTGCCAGAACCGTGTACACCTACACGCGTCTTACAAGCGCGTGTAACATGTCGAAGATGTTGGGACTAAGGAGTGGGAAAGGAGGCTTTCAGTTTTGCAGCATAACTGTATTTCATAGCTGTCATATCCCTGGAGTGAAATATGTAAGCAAGTACCACACTGCGCTCCACAGATGCCTCCTTTCATAATTCCCAGTTACAACTTCAGACCGTAAGGGCTTCTTACGCTCCTTCAAACTCAGTTTGCTTAGCTGAGTCACTTCTTGTATCACATTGCTCCAGAGCTGCCCTGAGAGCAAAGCGTGTCAGCAAACACCTCCTACAGATTCATGAGACAGAAGAAAAAGAAAAGCAAATGCACGAGGGCAGGGGAATTTTTCATGGGTATTTTATGGCTTTCATTTTCTTGGCAAATTCTTCTATTGCCATCAAATACACGAGATGCATAAGAAAAAAAATTGTGAAAAGAGTTATAAAAAGGTTAGCTTGACAAATGATATTTCCTCATTTGGCACGAAAGTTTCTATTTGTCCAGCAGTCAAACTTCATCCTAATAAAACAAGCTTTTCTAAATCACTTTAAAAAAAATAGTCACATATGGATTGTATTATATATGTAGGTGTTTTGAGGCCAGAAAACATATTTTTTGTTCTATGTCTGCAGCACATAGCAGAGTGGGTGGGTGCACAGCACAGAGCACGGTGGGTGACCATGGCTCTAGGTGCGGAGATCATTACAAGCCCACAACATGACTCCACACGTAGTACATGCAAAACAAGAAAGCTTTTCAGACATACCAGGCAATTCAAGAGCAGGAATCCAGACTTTTGAAGTGTTTAGGTGCTGAAAGCTTGGGATTTTATCTTGGACCCATCCACTCTTTAGATTTCCAACATTCTGTTTCTAAATATTCACAAATGAAATGGGGGTATAGTCCAAGGTGAGGAGGTATTTTGAAACAAACAAACAAACAAAACCAAAACCCCAAACACAATATTTCATTTAAAAAGAAAATAAGAAAAAAAAAACAAAACATTTTCCCTTGTTTAATTTTCTCTCATTCAGCTCGTAGAAATCTATACATTAAAATGTTAATGTTTTGTCAACCTAAATCTAAAGTACTGTTTTTTCCATAGGTACAATATTATCCAAATCTTTCTTCTCAGGCTGTGGGGTGGAGTCTCAAGACACACGCACATTAATTCTAAAACTCAGAATAAAGACAAAAATTTTAATCCTTTAATTAAACAGAACTTTGCTAGTCTCAAGTAATTTTTGCACAGTCTCAAGCTTGATTTTTCTAGTAAATTTTGTACAAAATTTAACTCAATACAGACTAACCTCAGCCTTTTCTCGTATTATTTTATACAACTTGATACGAAGCACAATGATCAGAAAAGGTTCAGCTGCCCTATTTAAATGAGGGTTTTTTTCATGCAGTGATCAGGAGCAGAACAAACAGTGGAGTGCCTGAACAAGAACCATAGAACCGGTACATTAACAGAGTATCTCAAAACCAAAGGCCACAACACCCCCTTCCTTCATGTTACATCATTTATTACTGCCTACTTACTGAGGTTTGAACTGAAAGTGAAACATATTTTTTCCCTTGTTGGTTTATCAAAAGGCTTTTTGACTATTACTTCTGGATGCATCTAAATCCCACAGGGCTAGCACTTCATGACAGAACATGGGGATTTTTTTCCCATGTAAAGCAAACAAGCTCCCACACCTGGGCTATAATGTAATGACGGAGCATTTCTACGCACAGCCCGTCCGACACTCACTGCATATAATCTTGCTGATCCTCCAAGCCATGAATTACACCGCTCATTTTACCCATCAAGACAGGAAGATCAGCTGTGTAGACCACCAGAAGGTCAACAATCCCGGTAACATGAACCCTCATCTCTGAGAGCGCATCCCCAAAGACCATTTCTGAGACCAGACATCTCTGCCACACACACATCTTTTGTCACATCAAGAAAACAACTGTGCCAAACTTCACCTCCTCACACCTCCCCGGACAGCTCCTGAGACCAGACATCTCTGCCACACACACATCGTTTGTCACATCAAGAAAACAATTGTGCCAAACTTCACCTCCTCACACCTCCCTGGACAGCTTCACGTACCCCCCAGGATGGCAGGCAGCGAGCAGCAGGCTCAGTGGAAGTCAGCGCCTGCTTCTAGCCTTGTTATGAGCTCGATGAGAAAAGTTATGGTTGTGTTGGGGAGACAGCTCCTGCCTTTACACTTCACTCCCTTATTTTCACAAGATTTTTACAAGCACCGTCGTAATTTTAAAGGGCAAACAGCACAGCAAAGCATCCCCACCTCTGTATTAACAAGAAATTGAGGCACGCTGGCAGGCAGGTATGCAGATGTGGACACTCATATCGTCTGCTTCAAAAATATATGAATAGAGTGGTTTGGCGTTACTCTTCTTGAATGGTACCAGCAGAAAGGAAATATCTCGAGTCGCTGCCATACAAGAAACACTGAAAACATTGCAGATTTTGTCATCAACGGCTAAGTTTTATGTACCTTTTTGGTTTTTCCTCTGTAAATTGGTGTCAGATTCACAGCCTCATAAACCAAGCTCCTTTCTCTCCTCAGTAGAACAGTTCAAAACACCACGGAAAGCAGTTCAGGTGTGCCTCCGTCTTTCCCAGACAGCTTGCCTTACTTCTGACCTGGAGGAACATGTCTAGGAGTGAGAGACGTTGGATTTCTAGGTATATTAGGGCCAGATTCTCAGCTGGTATAAATCAGTTACATCTCCCTGGAGTTATTATACGTTATTCCAATTTACTCAAGAAGAGGATCTGGCCCCTGTCACTCTTTGGCTTCTCTGCAAAGGCTTTTAATAAGGCGCCAACTGTCCTGGCAGCGAGGATGTATTGAGTAGTGCTCAAAGTTAGCAGTAGCAGACAGGAGCTCAGCCCAATAGCAATTTTCTCTGCGAGAATTAAGTACAGCACTTCTTTTTAAGCTTAAAACAATTCTTACTGTTCCACAAAAACAAAGAACAACTCACAGAGTGAATACCAGCAAGAAATGGGAGGAAAATAAAACAAAAAGCCCAACAAAACAATAGCGAGTGGGTAGTTGAATCCAGCCAGGTTCATAGTACATGTCGTTACCGCCCCATGGTGTTGAAGCTTGTCACCTCAAACCTACGCCACAATAACGAGCATGTTCCCACAGGCCTCTTTTATACTAAACAATCATATAAAATTGTATACTAAATAATTGTATAAAATTTCCCCAGTAGTATTCCAGCTCTGGTGAGCATCCACAGACTTTCAAGTGTGGATAAGGGGGGAGGAAGGCAAGTATTTAAAGCAGGGGGCGCTTTTCAAGCCAGAAGCTAGCAGAACCTCGTCTTTGGTGGAGATATGACCAGCACAGATGAACCTCTGGAGTAAACAACTCAGAGAATGTTTTGTTAAAGAATCCAGCAATAAAAGTAATACAAACTTACAAGCTGGAAACGATCTGGATACCTGATGTTAAAAGAACAATGAGGAAAAAAAATGTCTTTTTCCCGCTTCCTTTAAGCACAAAGAAATAAAATAGATAAAAATGGTT
>NW_010417103.1:1347-2065 GCF_000710305.1 Buceros rhinoceros silvestris | reverse complement strand
CCCGTTCCCCCCCCCCCCCCCACCCCAGCTTCTCCAGGGAAACAGACACCTTTTTAGTGCCAAATTAGTTTGCTTTTCTGAATGAGCAGGCAAAGTCTTGCAGGAATAGTTCTACTTTGCAACAATCAGAGAAATCTTAAAAATTGCTTTGGACCCAAGATGCTACTGCCTACTTGAAACACTGGATTAAACTGAGTGAAAGAAAACATATGGGAAAATACGGTGCAGAACATTCAGCCATGAGAAATGGAGAGAGGTCTTGAGGAGGCAACACATCTTCCACACCTGGGGATGCTTTCAAAAGGGGTTGTTAGGTTGCTTTGAGAGATCCACTCCAGATCAGCCACTCTGGCTAGATGCTCGACTGCAGTGAGGCATTAAGCAGAGACGACTTCTCTGCAGTAGACACCCCGAAGTGTCATCATCTAGGAAGGTCAGTGCCAGAGCGGCATGTAAACTACATCCCAGAAACACACAGAGCAGAGAGGCAGCTTGCCTGCAGGCCAGCAGCAATACCTGCAAGAGCATGCAGTGCCAGTGCCATCATCAGGCACCAACAGGAGCTCAGAGCTCCACAGAAAACGCTTCCTCCAGCACCAAATGCCTGGACCACGGCCCTGGGAATGAGGTCGGCTCCCAGGCCACCAGCTTGGCTCTAGGGCAGGTAATCACAGTGAGAGACAGAGGACAGAAGAGAGGTGCCTAGGCCCTTCCCTAC
>NW_010417103.1:438-1271 GCF_000710305.1 Buceros rhinoceros silvestris | reverse complement strand
AGTACAACTATTTACCAGAAGAAAAGAAGCGTAAAGTCTGCCAACATAGCAAGAGGTGGGAATTCTGACTTTTTCTCTCAACTCACAAAGGAAGGACCCCAGCTAATTAAAAACATCTATTAATTTTAATGGCAGTTTTTTGAGTAAAATAACAAAAAAATCCCCCAAATCCTCTAGGCCTCTTCCTCCATCCATCTACATGTCATTTGCTGTGATTCTTTGCCAGTAACCCTCCCCCCTTCATTGTATTTGAATTTCAGTGGCCCCTGCACACCAGCACATTTTCTCTCTCATGCTGCCACCTACCACTGCACTACAGTTGCTTGCCCAGTTGCTCCTCCTGCATTTCTACATGCTGCTGGTCAAGTAATTGAAGTGATTTTTTTTTTAACACATTATTGCTAAGTGTCTTCGTGAATTACAGCAGGGGGCCTGATTTATCACTTTGCTGAGCACACACCTGGGTGACTGGCACTAAGTGGATCCGTGCTTTGACCTCAGCAAAGAGCAGGGCTAATGCCAAGTACTCTGGAAAGGCAGAAACCTGGCACCTCGCCTAGATCCTGCATGGGTTTAATTTGTCTTCTCCATCTGCACAAACAGGGATGATAAAAATCTCTATTTGCCAAGTGAAATCTGGGCATCCCCGAAGCCCAAGGCGGGTGCTGACTACCAGGGCTGGGTCACTGAGCTGCGGGGCTTATTCCACTTACAGGCAGGTAAAGTCGTGCCGGACAGCCAGAAGAAAACAAACCGGTGCTCGCAGCACCCTCCGCACCACCCGGGTCTGTCGCAGGGCGCTTCTCTTTGCTTCGCTTCGTGCTGGGTGATGC
>NW_010417103.1:0-266 GCF_000710305.1 Buceros rhinoceros silvestris | reverse complement strand
CAGTTTAACTGGCGAGCGCAAAGGCCAACCGGTATCTCAGAGACTGCTGCTGCTGCTCCTCCTAACGACTCCGACCCTCGCTAGCGCTGCAGTCCCCCGTGCTAAAGGGAGGCGAGCGCCGGTGCTGGAGCGCCTGGAGGCCGGGTGGCACTGAGGGACATGCGGGCTGCCACTGCTCTGACCCTCGATACCCGCAACCCCAGGCTGGCTGCACACTCGCAGCAAGCTTCCGCGGCGCCGCCGCGCTAAGAGGTGACCGCGGTTAC
>NW_010417102.1:54657-57871 GCF_000710305.1 Buceros rhinoceros silvestris | reverse complement strand
CTGCCACTCCTATGGAGTGTTTTCCTTCATTCCCTCAACTTCTGAACGTTCTATAATAAAACTTGGGCGTTTCAGTGAGAGTTTCTCTTGCCTGTGTCTGAACACGAGGGAGTGGAGCCACATCGTGCTTGTCCTCAACTCTGAAGCTGTGCTGGCAGCTGAGTGCTGGTAAGTGGGAGTGGAGGTGGCCAGGGGTGGGAGGTACCTGGGCCAGAAGCACCACTCTCTGTGGGCAGCTCTTGGGGAGCAGCAGGGAGTCAGCAGCCATCACGTGCGAGACTGGTGTGTGAGACTGCTTCTCCCCTACGAGGCCTCAAAGCCTGGCTGGCTTTTCTCCTTGTTCTTCTTCTTTCCCCAAGGCCTTGCGGTGGTGAGCGAGGGGCTGTTGCCAGAGCACCTCATGTCAAATGCAGCGGTGAAGCAGCTTGTGCTTCCACCTGGGCCAGCCTCCCTCCACGGATTCTTCATATCTGACCTGTAGCTAAAAATTCCAGGTCAAGACTCCATGACAGTCACCCATCATAAATTCTCATTGATATTTGTATGGCGGCAGCTCTAAGGAAACCCGCACCGCCTCCTCTGGGACCTAGACTTGCCTTCAGAGACAGCTCCTGTGCTGAGTCGTTAAAGACGGGTGCGGAGGAGGCCTGGAGGAGTGTCCCTAAGCCCTTGTTACAGCCGGGAAGTCAAGGCATAAAGCAACTACAAGCTGCTGTTCCTGGTGCTCAGTGGCCAGGTGGAACCACTCGGACCAGCTCCTCAGTGTTCTTGGGCTTCTCTCCATGGTTGTTTCAATTCTGTTCCAGCCTCGCACACTCATGCTTGCCACGTGCTAGTTCTGGGATTTTTGTTCTTGAACTTCCCGGAGTGTTTTCCACGTTTCTTCTTCACTCAGCTCACACACGTGGTGCTGCACAGAAGCCCCCTCTGTGTAGGGCTCTTCCCTTCACATGTCAGTCTGCCTCACTTCCACCTGGTGTGAACAGATGCTCCGGGTGGGGAATCTCATCTTCGGCACCATGCGATTGTGAGAGGATTTTTGCATCGCACTGTTTTTCTTGTGTTCTTTCAGTTTGTCCACCCAGGGATCGATAGGAGAGAGAGGGGCAACCTCACGGAACTGCGGACACATACCCAGCCTGGCCAAGCTCTGTGGTACCGGTAGCACAGCATGAGAGCCTGGAATTCAGTAAAGCAGCTCCTCTGCCTACCAAATGAGAGCGCCGCTCAGGATCCTCCCCTTGGCAGTAACATGGCTCATCCCAGGCACCTCCCTGCCCCCCTGTGCAAGTCACAAGTAGGAAGAGCTCCTTTATTCTTCTCTGGTACCGCCTGAGCAGGAGGCCGACAGCCAGGCTGCCTCTTCTGCCATGACTTCAGAGGGAGACCGGCAACTGGGCAGCTTAACTGTCTTTAACAGGGAGGATTTTGAGGACGACTGGGTTAAAGTGGCCAGCGGAGGCTTTGGGCACGTGTACCAAGTCAAGCACAAGAGGTGGAGAACAGTCTATGCAGTGAAATGCTCTCCGCACCTGCTGCAGGACTCCGGCGTGGAGAGGTAACTCGAACTGTCACAGCCATCGGGGGTGTTGGGTGCTCAAACTCTGACGGACATGTTCACGTGGCTGCTTCTCCCTGGGGAGTCAAGAGTTTGGTACCCAAGGGGAGCAGGAGAAAACCAGCGGTCTGGAGTCCTGCCTCTCTCTCGTTCTTTGCTGCGCGTGTTTGTGCATGTGCGAGTGGGAAAGCAGCACCGGCTCAGAAGGAGAGCGTGGCACTCTGCAGGCTGGAGTGGGATCCTTAAACGAAAGGTGGGCACGTAGGTAAAAGCAGCCTGGTTTCTCTTCTGCACCTTTCACGGGACATTGGGACTAATGGGTACCTGTTAAACTGAATTTGTCATTAAAATCCCCGGGTTTAAAGCTGAGGGGCAGCCAATTTCCAGCTGGCTTTGCTGGGCTGCAGAGCTCTGCGCTCCCTCACTCGCCCTCCCCTGCAGACACGCTCCTTTCTCCTGATGGTGCACCTGCACCTTTCGGTCACTCCTGGCTCCGTCTCTCACGTGCAGAGACTCTTCTGCTGACTGCCTCGGCTCTGGAGATAGAACAAAGCCGGGCGGCCGCAGCCGCTGCCGACACCACTTACAAGGCAGGCAGTGTTTGTGCAGATGAAAAAGCAACCGCAGCAATGCAATCAGTTGTTCAAAAATTTTATTGCGCTCCGGTTGGAAGGATCCTGCCTGGTTAAGGATCACATGCGCATGTGGCTTTTTGTGACGTGCTGCTGACAACAGTCGAGATGGTTCAATCCGAGCAGTGACTGTTCTCTTCCGTTTGCTCTGCTTTATGCTCTCCAGATGTGAGGTTTGCGTGTCACTCCTGTCTGCGGGTCTGTAGAAACAACAGGTCTTGTCAGAGCAGTGAAGGAAAACAATGGTGTGGTGACTTCCATCTGCTCATCTCGATGGGAAACCCACTGCTTCACCCTGTTCGTTCAAAACGATAGGGCAAACCAACAGCAAGGTTATGAACCTTGGATGGTTTCGCTTGTCAGGACGAAACAGGAGATCGATTTTGTGGGATGATGGAAGACAACCCTGTGGGCACATGAAAGCAAGGAGGGCAGGTGCCCTGTGAATGCCGCTGAGCCTACCTCGCACTGGGAGAGGGAGAGACTGGCTGCAAGGTGGCTTTTCCCTCAGCTTCCATCGTAGTTCGCAGCCTCGTCTGCTGAGACGGAGAGAAAGAAAATCCCAGGAAATGCAAAAAAAAAAGAAAAGAAAATACAGGCACAGCCAACGACAGTACAGCTGCGGGTGCAGTCGCAGTGTTTCCCAGAGGCTGAAACACTCCGATCCTTATATGGGAATTGCTTTAGGGCTCTGGCTTTTTTCCCTTACAAGCTTCATGTTCTGGTGCTCCCTCTGCCTGTCAACATCCACCTTCTCGCTGTACCTTCTCAGGGATCTGCGCTGAAGGTGCAAATGCCTCCTCCTGCGCTACCCTCGCTCCCCGGGTGCAGTCGCAGTGTTTCCCAGAGGCTGAAACACTCCGATCCTTATATGGGAATTGCTTTAGGGCTCTGGCTTTTTTCCCTTACAAGCTTCATGTTCTGGTGCTCCCTCTGCCTGTCAACATCCACCTTCTCGCTGTACCTTCTCAGGGATCTGCGCTGAAGGTGCAAATGCCTCCTCCTGCGCTACCCTCGCTCCCTC
>NW_010417102.1:54087-54501 GCF_000710305.1 Buceros rhinoceros silvestris | reverse complement strand
CCCCCGCCGGCCCTTTCCAGCCTCCGCGGTGCCTGGGAGGGAGGGAGGCAGACAGGGGTCGTGCCCAGCGATTCTGTCCCGGGAAGGGAACCAGAAATCACAGAGGTCACTTCTTTCTCCACACCCACCATTTTCCTGCGAGGGGGAAGAATCGATCTGCGACCCCCTGTGCTGCAGGTTGCAACTGTCTTCCTGTGTTTAGCCCTTCTCCCAAGGGGAGAAAGACGGTACCTGAGACTCCTCAACACAGAGGCACGTTTCGCGGGGGGGAGCCTGCTAGAGGAAGTCTGGCAGAAGGATTTGCTTGGCTGAACTATGTTTAGAGCTATTAGTGGCCTGGCATAATGTGGCAAGCTCAGATTCGTTCCCAGGGTGTGCTTTTTAAAGGCAGTTCTGGCACTTTACTGCTCGGCT
>NW_010417102.1:50349-53920 GCF_000710305.1 Buceros rhinoceros silvestris | reverse complement strand
GAAATGTGAAGATTTCGTGGAACAGGTCTGCCAAAACCAGCAACAACGGACAGACGTGTCTAGACTCCCTTTGGGACCGGATTCACCGTGCTCATGGGCAGAAGGCTGCAGGCAGAGGAGTGGGTATGGCCAAGGCATGCCCTCTGGCCCTGCCGGCCTCCACATCCCCAAGCTGGCAGGGTGGTGTGTCATTGGACCCTGGCTGCCTGCAGCCGGTGCGCAGGCTGTCGCCGCCGCTGCCCTCTGGACAAGTGGGGTACGAAAAAGGCAGGGCTCAGCCCTGCCGGCTGCCGACATCGCGCTTTCAGGGAAACATCACCCGGGAATGTCCCCACGTGAAAATAAGTGTCTGGACAAGGCTTTCTGTGATCACTGAGGGTCTTCCAAGAGCTGGACTGAGATGGCAGTTTTGAGCTCTTTCTCTAGGAGCCTAGTGTGCGAATTTGCCCAAACAATCCTCGGCTCATTTTGAAAAGTCCTAACACGTTGTATGATACATTTTGTTCTGCAGAAGATCATGATGTGGTTCCATTGTCACCAGTGCAAGGGGCAAATTGGCATGAATCTTCTTGGAGTAGGCAGGGCTGCTCGAACAGGCTGGATATCACTAAGCTGCCATACACTACCTTAGCCTGTGGGTCAACTGAGACCGTTTCTTGGTTCCACTTCTTAATTTTGTTTTTTATTTTACTTTCCCAGGACCAGTATGAACTGTCTAATGGAAGAGGCAAGCAAGATGGAGAAAATCAAATTCCAGCACATTGTCACTATCTATGGGGTTTGCAACAGCCCTTTGGGGATAGTGATGGAATACATGGCAAGAGGGTCCCTGGAGAAAATTCTTCCCACTCACAAAATGTCCTGGCAGCTCAAGTTCCGGGTTATCCATGAGATGGGCTTGGCTATGAATTTCCTGCATAGCATGACACCTCCTTTGCTGCACTTAGATCTCAAACCAGGGAACATTCTCCTAGATGGGAACATGCATGTCAAGGTATGGCCCCGTGCAGGGACGGGTTATTTCTCAAGTAAGAGAAAGGATTTCTTTGCCAAATGAGCCCAGAATCCGGGAAGTTAGGTTCTGCAGGGACACTCGATGAGAGATCGGCCAGTGGGGTTATCAGAAGCACCTGCTAAATAAATTACATGGTACTCTCAAGACCATATAGGCAACCCATGCCAGAGCTGGGAACCTAAAGCTCCAGTTTGGGAGAAAAAGCTGATCTGCTGGACTCAGTAAAAAACACTGACTACAGTTTTATCAGGGTTTTACCAAGTTGCAGCTGCTAGGCACCTCCTCTGTCCCTGATCTCGAAGGATGGATGTATCTCCTAGCTAATACAGGGAGGGGTGACACTGTGAGCGTTACAGGGGAGGCTCTCGTCTTTTTCTACTTGCAGATCTCAGACTTTGGGCTGTCAAAATGGATGGAGCAGTCCAGCCGAATGCAATATATTGAAAGCTCTGCTTTGAGAGGCACCTTGAGCTACATCCCCCCCGAAATGTTTCTCCAGAACAGCAAGCCCCCAGGAATCAAGTATGACGTGTACAGGTAAGGGCTGCCTCTCTGCTCAGAGGTCACACGGGGTTGCCACCTAGCTCTTACACAGAGCAAGAGAGGCTGGCACATCGCCTCGAGATTTCGTTTGTATTTAGGAGTAAGATCAGAGCACAGAACAGACAGTGTCTGCTCTTTCGTAGCCATCGCTGCTTAGATTTATTTTCATTTTAAAACAACTGCTTGTCTACTTCAGTGTTCACCTTCATTTTGGTCGGTAACAAGTGGAGAAAAGGTTTCAGCTTTACTTCTGTCCTCTGACCGAAGTGCTTCGCAGCCCACTTACACAAGGTACATGTACACGTTCCAGAAATCCATCAGCTCCTTAGCCACTACGCTAGACAGCAACGCAAGCCAAGAAGCAAAGGAGGATTTGCAAGGCCACACGTAGTTGCAGGAGTCAAGGGCTCTAAACCTCAGGGTGAATAAAGTGAAAACAGGCACCGGCAGCCTGACTTTCACAGGAAATGCTCCAAGTCTTTCACTACAGCAACCCTTGTGCTGAAGCATCAGAGATGTATGTGATGATTGATAAAATCTCATCCTTTTGGTGTGGCGGGTGAAATCTTTCCATCCTGAAGAACTTCTTTCCTAATTTTCCCATTTCCCAAGAAGATGAAAGCAGTAAGTGAATTTTATGTTTATGTACATATGGGAGCAATTGCTCATCACCTCTCATTGCCTGCAGCTTTGGAATTGTCATTTGGGAGGTACTTATGCAGAAGAAACCTTATGCAGGTAAATACGAACACTTCTTACATGCTCTGCACTAATGAAATTTTTATCACGGCCATCTTCACAGAGAAAAAGCCCAGTGCACGTTGCTCTTTTTCAGGAGCCAACATGATGGCCATTATAGTCAGGGTTGCAGCAGGAAAGAGGCCTTGCCTAGAACCCATCAGCGATGACTGGCCAGGGGAATGCCAGCAGATGATTGACTTGATGAAGAGGTGTTGGGACCAAGACCCTAAGCAAAGGCCAAGCTTTACAGGTGTAGTAGCTGGTTGTGACTGGATTAGGCAAGGGTCAGCTGCATGGATTAACAGGCGGGGGATAAGCTTGTGTAGAACTCCTTGCCCGTTAAACTGCATGTTGCTCGGTACCCGTTTGCTGTCAACGCATTCTCTTTCTCCCTCCCTTCTTTCTCCCCACGCGGAGGATACAGCCTCGGGCACTGACGGGGTTCTGACCGTGTGGGCAGTCTGCGTAGCTCACAGTCTCTTTGCTCAGTAGATATCCCCGTAGAAACAGACATGCTGCTGGCACTGATACAGAGCCTTGTGGTAGACCCGGAGAATGAGCGCCTTGTCAGGAAGATGTCCCACAGGCCTGCCATCTCTGGGAACCAGCAGGTGAGGAAGGCTTCCCAGCACCACTCAGGAGATTCCCCGAGGAGTCTTTCCCTGCTCTTACCAGTTCTCGAGAATGTGTTTTCTCTCTCATCACTGTATATCATCAGACAACAAAGGCACCTCAGCAACCTTTGTGCAGTGTGTTTGCGTAGGTTGTATGTCTGCAATTCATTTATGGGGATAGGAAACTTGCAAATAAATTTAGCCAGCTGGCAAGGGTGCTAAATGATAAAGAGTCCGAGAGGAAGACTTTCCTTTCTACCTGCTCGGATGAAGTGTGTTTATCATGTAGGGCTTAGTCACTACAGGAAGCTCAAGCAGACACAGAATCGCTGGGGTTCTGCTCCTGGCACTGGCATATGTGTCCAGATGACCATTTTCCAGCTCCCTGCAACTGAGGACATTCCAGTTTAAACAACTCTCATAGAAGAAAAACAGTTTAAAATCCCTCTGTGTTTCTCTAAGAACCCCCCCAGGTTTCAGGGCAGTCCCATTTGGCCCCGCTGCTGGAGTGTGGCTGTGCCTACGAGTCAGCTGCAAACAGGGAGAAGGAGCAGCTGAGCACTATTGCTGTTTGGAGGCTTTGCCTAGTTGTGCAGTCAGCAATGAACAGGATGCGTGGGTGTAGAGGATTGAGGACGTGGGGGTGCTTGGGTTCCCT
>NW_010417102.1:49598-50240 GCF_000710305.1 Buceros rhinoceros silvestris | reverse complement strand
CTACACAACAAAGACAATGACCAGCTGGGGAGCTGCCAGGGGCTCGCGCTGCACGGAGGAATATATGTACGTTTGGGAGCAAATGAGCGAGAGGAGGAAAATCTCATTGATATCAAGGGATCGTTTTCAGGCTCCCGCACTCCTGTTAGTGTCATGAATTGCTCTGCTGAGTTTTGGATGCAATAACAGGATTGGACAAAAAACACTCAAATGATGATATGAAATCGTAGAGCAGTAGCAAAGAGGAGCTATGTGCAAACATAGAATGCAAATGAGCAACTTTGTCTTATGGCTTTTTCTTTTCCCCTTCCTGAAATTGAGAGTGACAAAGAAGAGTTCACCTTCCCTCGGGACACCAGAAGTGGTGGTAAGTAGGGGACTTTCTTTATTCAAAAATAAAGAAGGGGAAACCTACGAAAATTAGCCCCTTTCCTCTCTCTCCAGTGATACGGATGTGACTGCACAGGAAAGAGCGGATATACCTCCCAGGAGGGAGAGGGCAGATGCCTCACTGCTTTCTAAGCGACTGCATGCAGTGTTCTGGCTTCATTTCACATTCCCTGTCCCTAAAATGACTTTTATTTCATTTCGTGCTATGAAGATTCACAGGCTCCCTCCCATCTTGCGCACACCAAGCTATTT
>NW_010417102.1:40206-49407 GCF_000710305.1 Buceros rhinoceros silvestris | reverse complement strand
CTGCCTTTAGAAACTGATAATCAGGAGGTTCGTATCCCACCTTCTTACAACAAGGTTGAAAGCCCAGAGGACATCTTGTCTGAGGAAATCTGCAGAGTCCATGAAAATGGCCTCACATTGCTTCACCTCATGGTGATGCAGGGAAATGTGGCAAAGGTGAAGTTTCTCCTGAGCTGCAAGGCCAATGTGAACAGCCAGGTGGTCTGTGGCTACACCCCACTCATCATGGCTGTTCAGAAGAGGTCACCAGAGATCTGCTCAGTTCTGATAGAGCATGATGCGGACATCAATATGCCTGATGACGATGGCTGGACACCTCTTCACTTCGCTGCTCAGAATGGGGACGACAGAACTGTACGCCTCTTGCTGGACCACCAGGCACAGGTAAATGCTCAAGAGCACGATGGGTGGACTCCTCTGCACTTGGCATCACAGAACAATTTTGAGAATGTGGCCCGAGTATTGCTGTCTCGCCAGGCAGACTCCAACACCCAGGAGGTGGATGGGAAGACTGCCCTCCACGTGGCAGCTTGCTTTGGACATGTCAGCTTGGTGAAGCTGCTTGCCAGTCAAGGAGCGGACCTGGAAAAAAAGCAGAAGAACCATAGAACCCCACTTCATGTTGCTGTGGAGAGGGGAAAGTTCAGGGTAGTGCATTATTTGTTGAAGAACGGGACCTCTGTCAACAGCCTGGATCAAAATCATTACAGTGCCCTGCACCTGGCTGTGGTGAGGGGGAAGTATCTCATCTGTGAGAAACTCATCAAATACGGAGCCAATGTGGAGCTGAGGACAGACAAAGGATGGACTCCCTTGCACCTGGCTTCGTTCAAAGGACACATTGAGATCATCCACCTGCTTAAGGACAGCCACGCCAAACTGAATGCCAAGGGGAGCATGGACTGGACACCACTTCATTTGGCTACGCGCTACAGCGATGAGCCCGTCGTCTGTGAGCTGCTGAGGTGTGGGGCAGATCCAAACATCCCTGAGAAGTCAGAGTGGACCCCCCTCCATTTTGCAGTCCAGCGGGGCTCCTTTTTCACTGTCATCAATCTTCTGGAGTGCAAGGCAGATGTCAATGCTAAGAACAAAGTGGGCTGGACACCCTTGCACCTTGCTGTCCTCAAGGGCAATATGGCCATTATAAAGACCCTGATCAAGGCTGGGGCTCTGCTCGACGTGGAAGATAGCACAGGCTGTACCGCCCTCCAGCTGGCGGTTAGACATCAGAGGGAAAATGTCATTACGCTGCTTCAAGGCAAGGACTCGCTGATGAATAAATCAGGGAATAGGACTCTGGTGAATGACGCTAAGATTCCGACACCCAAATTTGTTTCAGGAAGGACAGATTTGTAGATTCGACAAGTCTGGCATTTATGACTTGAGTTTTCCAGCATCAGGTGCTACGCCTTCAACCACCACACCCCGTCACCTGGTGATTACAGGAAGATGCCGCTTTGTTGTGGTTGTTAATGGAAGTTTCTAAGCACGAATACTAAAAGAATAAATGAAAATGGAGCTGCAGAAGGAAGCTGACAAGTTATTTTCCAGAGTCTGGCCAGGCCTGTAGAACATTTCGGCTTGCTAATGCTGACTTTAGGCAATGCTTTCCTGTTTTACTGCTTACTATGCAGGGATGGAAATGGATGTATGTGTTCACTTTTCATACCGGCAGTGCTGAAGCTGTGCACAGTGACCCATATATGCATGTCTTCCACAGCTTTTATTGCTTTTATTCCATGTTTTCCTACAGAGCAAATTGGTGTAAAATACCCTTGGCCCAGGTGGGAATTGAATGCTGAGATTCTCACCTGCTGCTGGAAATAGACACTAAGCATACGGTATGGCAATGCATCAGATTTCCTGACATCTCATTTTTGTAACAAGAATAAAACAAAACAAGGAAGGAAGAAAAATCACTAGTAGAAAGTACTTAAATGGATGCAACAGAGAGAAAAGAAATTCCAGAATAATTGCTCTCCATCCCTTCAGAAAAAAAGAGCCAAGAGCTTTTTTCCTAAGCGTTCAAATTACTTATTGATGGCCTCCACACTTCAGAATTTAAACACTGGGGCTGCCGTTAGAGAGCTGGTTCTAAGGATAAGCCAAAAAGTGGGAGCAGATCTGAATCCTGTTCGCTGCCATGAGGGGTACCAATAACCTCCAGTCTTAACAACAAAATGCTGCTGAGGGAGTTTCCTCGACTGGTTGAAGAGTTCCTGTTCAGAAAAGCAGGGTCTAATTCGGGTTATCCCAAGTTCTTGCTGCCTTTTTTTTTAAAGCATGGGAAAATGAGCAGGTGCTTACCCTGTGGAAATGGGCAGGTGGGGCTTATAAGAGTCAGCTGCAGGCACTGGAGGTGTTAGCTTGAAAGGCTGGTCCCTACTGAAGAGCCTTCCTGAGGCCTTGGTGGAGGTGGGGCCTTCCAGGAAGCGGTGCTTCAGGTGCTGAAATCAATTGCCTGGATTTAATCCTTTCTGCTAAATGTGTGCGTCTGTGTGCGTTGCTGTGGATGAGTAGAACAGGTTTTATGAGAAATGGATCCTATTTTTGTGTCTGGCCCTATTTGCGGGGGTTGTTTTTACAGGTAGAGATTCAGGGAATTGTTCACCGCGGTGGGTCGGGTAGCAGCACAGGTCGCTCTGTATGCCGGCTGGAGAGCAAAGGAGACTTTCTAGCCCCAGAGAACTCATCCTAGAGCCTGATCACTTTTCTGGAGAACATACAGTCTTCATGGATTTGCTTCTTTTGTCATGGTGAGTAGCACTTTTGTGCAGCTTGTGGTAGTTCTACCATGATTTGCTGACACTCCCAGAACACGGGGTGATGTTTTTTTCATCATCATAGCTGGAAAAATGTTGCATTGTAAACAAATAATCCACAGCTCTGCAGGGGAAGAGGTGCGACTTTCCTGATGGACATTATTAGCTGGGAGCCGGTACTTGGGCAAGAGTTGCTTTTTTTTTAATCGTTTATAGATGGAGAAATACAAGAGCCTGTTTGTGCACGCGGCGCACTTCAGCACCCAGCAAGCAAGCCAAAGCAATAACGCAAACATGTAATTTGCTTCCTGCAGCGAGAGAATGGTGGGCTCCAGACAAATGGGCTGCCTAGGTCTGAACAGAGAGCCGCGAAAGCGCCAGGAGCTGGGCTTGGGCTGGCAGGAAATGTCACCGGGCTGGAGATTGACTCCTCGAGCTGAATGGCAGTGCTTGTTCTCCTTTGCCCTCTGTAGTGCTCTAGCCATTCAGAAACGTTGTGCTGGTATCTTCTCTCGTGCCAGCGAGGGTGAATGGTGTACAAAAGGGTGATCCTTTTCAGCTCTGACCACCAACTCGAAATGCTCTAGCACAGGGAGGTTCCGTTCAGTGGCTTTCCCTAGGCTTGGTGTGAGAAATGCGAATTGTTCAGGAAAAGCTTGAGTTGTTTGATGAGGACAGAGCAGAACAGCCGGCTCAAAGCTTGCTTTTGCCTGGAGCAGCTTTAACCCACTGCAGCTGGCTGGACTATGCTAAATAAAAGACCAGGAGGGCTGGCTGTCACGAGTGCCTGCTATCAGCAATCTTCGTCTCTTCTCATGCGTTTCTCTTCTGTTGACGTTTGACCAGTTGCACATGTCATGGGGATGTTGTCATAAACTGGGTAGAGAGAGGGGGCAGCCTGCGTCCCCAAGGGCAGGCTAGCGGCTGCTTTTTTTTGTGGGAGAGACTGGCTCTGCTGCAGCTCTGGAGAACCACAGCTGAGGGAGCAAGGTGCTTTCCTGAACCACAAAGGTAGGAGGGTGCCCAGTGTACTCTCCCCTCCTAATGCAGGCACAGATGTCCTTTCTCTTAACTTCAGAAAAATGGGCAACCTGGGAGGCTGGTGGCCCAGCCAGCCTTGTAGCTGTCAGGCATCTGCTGAGAGGCTCAAAGGACGCGGCAGACAGGAGAAACTACAGACATGGGCTCAAGGCGGGGAGAGAGAGAAGGGAAAAGCTGCTGAAAAAGTTAATGAGTGAGGCAGTTTTTCCTCACCTGTGTGATACAGATTAAGATGATCCTAAACCTGACCTGCCGCTGGCAGCGGTTGCTGTGTGAGGTGGAGAGGACAGGTGGTTTCTCCATGGAAATGCCCCGACAGGATCGACAGTGCTGACCCCGGCAGTGCCTGGGCTCTCGTGGGGAGCGCAGGGCTCAAACCTGTGCAGCCGCTGCTGATGCCGCATGCTGTGCCGCAGAAACAGTGCTCCTTGTGCTTAGCCTCAAACACAGGGCTGCGTGCAGCAAACTGGAAGCTTTGCCTCTGATTAAAATGTCGTACTTCTCCTACTCAAACAGCCTGGGAATCTCTTGCTGAGACCTCAGCTGTTTAGTCCTTAAGCTGTGACAGGCGTATCACTAAAGCGGTCTGAGGCGTAGACAGATAGCTCTCCCTTGGTGTGACATTTCTACTCCAGTATCCCTCTGAAGATGTTCTTCTTATCAGTGATGCTTGAAATTCTGCAGGATGGTGGATGTGATTGGCGGCACGAATACTGGTGTCCCTGTACTAGTAATGTCTTACAGAAAAATCCAATAGCTCAATAATAGCCCAAAACCTCAGTAGAAGGAAGTAAGTCCAGGGAGTGGTTTTGTGGTTTTTGGTTGGTTGCGTTTTTTAAATGCACGCTCTCAAGGGCTGAAATTTATGACAGGAACCTCTGGTGTTCATTTTACTCCCTTTAATCTCCAGGTAGCAGATACGGGGGGGTGGGCAGGGGGAAGTGAGGCTTGAAGGACTGACTTCTGCCTGCTGCGCAGAGTGAATGCTTCCAGCTTGTCTGCGGTGATCCCAGTTGTTGCTCCCAGAGTTGTAGAGATGTGAGAATTAAAAGCAGCATGGTTCACTTCCCCACGCCTTATCCATACGTCTGGTGCTCTTTGATCTGTGTATTCCTACACGCGATGGCATTTGTGACAGATGAGAGGAACAATAGGAAAGCAGTTGGGGAACGTGCTAATGCAATATGGAACATGAAGGACTTCTAATTTAAGTCTCAGTATGGTTTTTACATATTTGCTTCTGATGTCAGTTAATGTCATGTGATCTGTTCTACAGTCCTCCTCTTCTTGGAAAGTGAAGTTTAAAGTTTCAGGATACCAGAATCCCTCACAAGTGCTGAGCAGCGACAGGCATTAAAGGTTTAATTATCCAGTAAGGATCGTTTGGGTTTTTTGATGTTTATGTCCAGCTCTGAAAATCCTTCCACTGAAATGCAGGAAGCAGGTCTTACAGGTCTTCAGGAATCTGGACTTGGGTCTGAGTGCTGGGCTTCTGCAAAACTACTGGCTTTGCTGTATCGGTGACTCCAGCAGCTGCTAGTCAGACAGGGAAGGAGGCAACTAACCGCACAAAGTGAGCGGGATGTTGGAAACGGGGGATTAGCCTGCAAGAAATCTCTTTTAAATCTGCAAAGAGAAGCCAGACCAAGAAGAGTCCCATTCAAGTTATGTTCCACTGGAACATCCATAATCCAGTATGTTGCTTGGTAACCAGTCCCAAGTAAACCAGGACACTCACAAAGTCCTCCCTGGAACAGTCGTGTCTTGCAGTGAGGGTCAGCACAGGAGGGAAAAGCTATCACAGGGAAGAGGTGTAGAGCTGTGCTCGGATCCAGGGAGCTCCTTAAAGAGCAGGTTCACACCAGAGCAGGGTATTCTCCCTGGCTGTGATGTGCTGGCAAACGGCTGTGTGTGAAGCTTTGGTCCTAGAGCTGTCTGCATTGGCCGGGTTTGTGCGGAGAACGCGCTCGTGAGATGGTCCATGAAACAGCAGCTGCAGGCAGTGTCCAAAGGAGGGAAGGACCGGCTGGAAGACACCCTTCAGGCCCCCAGACCTTTTCTGCACGACTCTTTCTCTTTCCTTTAGCTGTATTGATTCAGCTGGGGAAGTAAATGTCTCCACTGCTAAATGTAGTTTGAAATACTTAGACAGAAAAAGAAATCCAATTGCCACATAATTCAGCAGCTCGTTTCTGTCATCACTGTCAGAAAAACAAAACTCAGCTCATATGTCATAGAACGCTCTCTAGAAAAGCTTAATTAAATTTATAATGAAAAATAACAGGGGATTAAGACACAAAGGAAATACATTCCTCTTGTACAGCATCTCGGAGGTGACAGTAGCAATCTGCAGAGAAAATTACCTGTTTGCTGCTCAGTTTCTATAGAAATTAAATGAGTCTTTACAAACTCTGGAAAACTGCATTCCAGCCTCCGCTTTGTGACTATGCAACTTGCAGCTTGTTATTTCTAAAATTAATCGTAGGTCTCCTTCACCCCCTTTTTCCCCTTGTTCAAATACATTTTAGTCTTTTGTCCCTGCCGATAAATATACTGATGATTATATCACGTCCTTAACCAGACTGCCAACGCTGACAGCTAAGGCAGCAGTGTCAGCAGGGTCTTCCGAAGGGAGCAGTAGCAGGACGTGAGACTTGGGAACAGCGTGTTTCTGCAGCACTCTTCAGACTTCTCAGAGGATCAAACCTGTTGGCCTTTAGCCTCATGAAACTCGTGTCTTTGAGGTATGCAAAGCTGCTTGGCTGAGCAGAGCAGTGTTCCTCCCTTCGCCACTGACCACCTTCGGGAAGGCAAGTGTCAGTGCTTCTCCGGCACAAGAAGGTTCTTCTCTTGTTAGTGTCATCACCGCCTCCGAGTGCCGGTGGACTGCAAGGGCTGTCTGTAGCCTTGAACTGCAGGGGTAGCTCCGAGCAGTGCCTACAGCACCCCAAACGCCGGGTGAAAGGCAGCCATGCGTGTTGAGGGTCTTTGCTTGCCTGTGGTCGGGGCACTTTGTAAAACTTCACACTCATCTCCTTGCTGCATGTCTACTTTTCTGCAGCACTATTTCTTCTGTTGAACACAGCGTGCATGCTTCTGTTGCTGACAGGTCTTAATATTTGTAAAAGGCACTGAGATCTGTAAATGCCAAGCAGAAAGGAAGGGCCAGGTTTTCTTTTGCATCAGCACTAGGTAGGCCAAGCTTACCCTGGCTCTCTTTGGACCTGTGGTCTTGGATCAGAAGACGTTTCTCCTCCCAATCTGCAGAGTGCCGCTGGCAAAGGGTGCTGTGCAGCACACCTCTGCCAATGGCCTCGAGTGGCAGGGCTCCCCACAGCGTCGTTACGTTTCATAACGGACCTGACTCAAGAGCAACGTCTGAGACTTGAGGCTTGTTCCTTAGAGTTTCAGTTTGATTTGGGTGTAGAGTGGGTGGGGTGGGTGAATCCTTTGTGACTGAGCTGCTGCTTTTCCTTACCAGTCACCATTGATCCAGAGGACAAACTTCAAGCAGCTTAATGCTTAGATGCATTTGGATCCAGGGCTCTAGCTGGCAGAACAACCCTCAGTTCGGGTGAAATCTGAAAAAGGGAAGGGAAACACTTTGTCTACTGCTGAACAGACCTGGATTGTGCAGTAAGTTAGTATGCAAAGTCCACAGGCAAACGAACAGGAAGTTTGGTAAACACTTCATTTGTGTTTGGATGTGAATCATAATCTGGAGCAGCTTCCTTCTGAAAGAGGCATTTCATGTCGGGGATGCTATGGAGTGTTTACTTGTTGCCTCCTGATGGGATGACTCGGGAGTGCTACCCTGAGCATCTCTGCATCGCACAGCAGTTCCAGCCAGCGTGAACCACAGGGATCATCTAAAATCAATTGCTCTTCAAAACCTTCTCTTCCTTTGTGGCTCAGATCCTCCTGGAAAGGAGATGTCTTACAGTGTAAAGGAGCGATGTTTGGCTTACATTAGTTCTGTGTGTGGTATAGAAGGTTTTAACACAGCCAAAGCCTGGGGTTTCTGTGATCTGTACTTTTGAAACTGGACACTGAATTAAAGCTAGTCAGACCGAGCCTCTGTCACCTCGCAGAGCTCTAGCTGTGCTTGTGTAATTCGCCACTGATTTGATTTCCGGGTGGGTTTCACTTGCTCAGCACTGTGCATGGCAGAAGATGAGGGACAATCAGTTCTAGAGGTGGCTGGGTTCTGGGGGAATTTCAGATGGAATTCTTGCTGCTGACATGTGGGGAGGGGGGCAGTTTAAAGATATTTCTATAGGGCTCCAGTTAGGAGACTAAACCACTGCAATTTCTACTAGATTTTAAAAATACACGACCAGTATTAGAGCTGGTTTTTTCCCTTTGCTTTACTCCTGCCCTTTGCACTGGGTTGAAGGCACTGATTCCTGTGCGCTCTTTCTGAGGCCACCCCATGCTCCGTTAATTCACTGCCATGTCCTTTGCACATCCTGAGCCAGCTGTCTGCATCCAATCTCCACTGCTGCTGTCCAAGAGATCCATGGGGAAATGGCCAGGGTGTGAGTTTTAACACATAAGGTTCTCAACATACATCACACAAATTCAGTAGAGAGGAAATATATGAGCAGAACCAAGGAATGGTCTTACCACGTCTCACATTCTTACCAGAGGGGTGAAAGCTGGGACACCTATTGATTTCTTAAGTGCTGTCTGCCTTTGTAGTGCCGTGTCTGACTGTAAACCATTTTTCACTTGAGGAATTTACACCCTGGCTAACAAAGTGAGCAAGTGGGGATTTGCTGTGCGTAGCACGGAGCAATAAAATTTCTGATGGAAAAATTTGTTTGCAGGAGAGATGGGATTATTTTTCATTTGGAGAAAGTCCCTCGGTTTGGACATGTGTCTTGCTCTGCCCTCAGAGTAAGCAGGGTGTGATAAGGGAGGAAGCAGACTTAGCCATCCCGTACAGACCTTTTCCTGTCCACTCAATCCGTAGTAATTCTTTCCTCCTTAGAGCACTGCTTGCCCAACAGGTTAGCGAATTCAAAACCAGCAGAAATCAAGGATGACCTCTTTACCCAAAGTAAATAGCTCTTTTTCTGGCAGCATTTTGAATAGAGCTGGAAGAAATGCTTGGAATCACATCCTGTCTTCCACATAAAACCATTTCTTGTGCTTGTCCAGTTACAGACAACTTTTCCAAGGCCCATTCATCCCGCTGAACTATTGTTACAATTCGAAGGGACCCAGAGTTTAACCTGTGTCTTCCTTGCTGTAGCTTACATAAGGGTGTAAACAACTGTCCCTAAAGAAGTCGGTCCCAGCTAGAAGTGAATGTTATACTTCTCGATTTACTGAGCCCTGCATCAAGGGCCACACTCTCTCGCACTGGTGATCTACAAATAGAACAAAATCC
>NW_010417102.1:33463-40115 GCF_000710305.1 Buceros rhinoceros silvestris | reverse complement strand
TACACGACGAGAATTACTCACATAGTGATGTAGAGAGGCAGTTGCACATTGCACCTGTGTTGGAAAGCTGATGCTTTTATGAATCACTAAGCACTCCTGCAGTTAACAAATTGCTCCGCTTTTGCGTGATGCAGTAGCTTTTCTTTAAGCAAGTCTCTCAGATCTATCCAATGGAGTTGGAATTTATGGACGTGGGTCACCAGACCGGTTTTGGGTCCCAAACCTGCAAATATGCCACCATTTAATGAATTAACCTGTATTTATGCTTAGCTTAAGCTAACCAATTTCCACAAGGGATCACTGTGAAGGGCTTAGCTCTGACTTTATTACAACTCCCTTCTGTCTAATGCCACTTATTAAAGAGCACATGTGTGAATTCCTGGAATAAATACCCTCAAGCTTTTTTGCTCTCCAGACCATGGATATACCTTTATGATATATAGAGTTCTGCAAGTATAACTTGGATAACAGAGGCAGCTTGTGAACGGCGTAACTAACATGCAGCTATCATGAACTACTATTTATTAAGGAGTAATTGCTTCATTTCTATCTAAAATAAAAATCTGGTTTGAAAAATCAAGAGATCAAAATCATCCAATGGACAGGATGATCAGCTAACCCCCACAGAACGAGTTAACTCCATCCTAGAAATGTGGGTATAACTTGGATAACAGAGGCAGCTTGTGAATGGCGTAACTATGCAGCTATCATGAACTACTATTTATTAAGGAGTAATTGCTTCATTTCTATCTAAAATAAAAATCTGGTTTGAAAAATCAAGAGATCAAAATCATCCAATGGACAGGATGATCAGCCAACCCCCACAGAACGAGTTAACTCCATCCTAGAAATGTGGTAACTGTGCTCTGAATTTAAAATAAAAACCACAAAATATTCCAGCGTTACTACTTAGAAAATATCCCATTAAAGTTTCCATCTCCATCTGGAGCAATTATAGAGAGGATGATTAGGCCAGGGTCAGCATTAGAAAGGTGCAGTAATTAGCTGCAATAAAGGATAAACGAGCCTTTGTTCGCTGCTGTTAATCCTGTGGTACTGTGCCATTACTTCAGAAAAAGAGAAACTTTATAGCTACTGGTAGAATTTAGCTTTGACAGTTTAAGTTTGGGGCATATCTGGACTCATTCCAGGGCACTTTTATTGCTCTTCAGCACAAGCTTATTTCTTAGTAAGGCAGAGGAGTGCTGTTCTTATCATGTGAAGATTTTATTGCTATTCTTTGGACAATCTTTTCTGTCTGCTCGAAGCATTAAAAAAATCCTTATAAGGAGTCCAGGGAATTAATTTGTCTTTTTGGAGTTTGCAGCCTGACAAAAGGTTTTGCTGAGACCAACCTGCCTTTATTTTGAAGAAATAATACGTTGTCTAACACCCAGCACGATTCCTCCCAGGAGAGCTGAGTAGGTCTGTTTGCTGGCCAGTGTGCTGCTCCGTTTGACTGAACACAGTTGTGTTCTCTTTATGGCTCATCCCGAGAGACTCCAGCGAACGCAGGAAAATGTCACAGGACATGAACCCACCGAGACCTCTTCAAAAAGTAAGAGAGAAGGGAGAAAAACCACCACAAGCACCATCAAATAAACAGAGGAAAACAGAGAGAAGGTGGAACTTGTCCAAAATCTGGTGAGGTCCTTGGGAAAGAGGGTCTTCCAAGGTCACTTTCACATTAACGAGGTGTTCAGGGTGTCAAGACCCTTCACATTGCTGAAGGACTGGGTTAAATGGCCGTTTCACCAGCCTAGTTTCATGAACACATCCGTACAGCAGCAGCAGAGGAAACCCACTTTACCCTTCGCATCTGAGCAGAGAATCTTTTATTAATTCAGAAGTGAAGGGCCGTGCCTGCTAACAGGAGCTGACGTTCCCTCCCCAGCCTAGTACAGCCTGTTTGGCCTTTTGACCTGGCACGATCGGTTTGGCGGATGAAGGCTGCATGTGACCCCCTGCTGCCCTTCAGTCTGCTGCGTTCCGCTCCTGCTCGGAGCGGCAGGCACTGTATTTACCTTGAACAGCTCCACAGAGCTTACTGCTGCATCTCCTGGGTTGCGCGCTAGGGCCCAGGAAGGAAGGATGTGGTACATTCACACAGCTCTTGGCTTGTGCCTGTGTCCAGCCGTATGGGGCATTCACGTGGAAAATTCGTGGCATCCTCTGTGGCTGCTCCTAAACGGAGGATGATGACACAGTGACGAGACTTGAACTGTCTCTGGTGAAGATTAATGGGGTGTTTGACCCTCCTGCTGCAGCTCCACTCTCAGTGGTGCTTGCTGGGATTCACTGCTGTGGGTGCTGGTGTCCGCAGCTTTACTCAGAGCCTGTCCTGTGGGCAGGTGCAAGTGCTGAAGTGTCAACTTCTGCAGCCTGTCAGCACAGACCAGGGTAATCACAATAATTAATTCTTTTGGCTCCAACAGCGTTTCATGGGAGCTAGGCAAGACTGACAAATTGCCTCTTTTATGAAGTATTGATCTAGGCTGGGAGAAAACACAGCCTGAAACCAAGCAAACAAATCAGATGCCTAAGATTGCCAGGCTTGCTGCTTGAACCTCGATGTCAAGCGAACTGTGCTCCAGATATATCAGCGTGGACTAAATCACAAGCACTACTTCCTTGGAAACTGGAGCTGCACTCTGATTTCAGGAGGAAATCTGCTCCTTTGGATAGCTGTGGCTTCTCTGCTCAGATGTTACTGGGGACCTTTTGGTCCCAAAGGACTTGAGAAGGGAAATGACTCCCAAATGAGTGGTTTTGTAGCGTAGATTTTAACTTATCTCCTCTTTACGCTCTCCACACTGAGAGATTCACATCTTTGGTTTAAAGCAGTGAGTGGGGAAGGATGCCACAGAGTTACGGCAGCTTTTGCAGGGGATCAGTGAAGGAGGCTGGTGACAGGGTTGTCTGCAGGGTGGTGGGTGGTGTGCAGAAAGCATGGAGCATGCAGGGGCTTCAGGCCAGCGCATCAGAGGAGGTTACAGGTAATTTCAGATTATTTGCTTAGGAGACTGTCTGCTCTCCTCTACATGCTGTGAAGAGAAGGTATTCTCCTGTTTCTCATAGCAGAAATCTTGTGTGCTTTGTGTTCCTAAATCATCAGTCATGTCTAAAATTCATCCCTGTGCTGCTGGTCAGCTGTCCCTCAGGTGAGGCTCATTCATACATTCGTTCTGCCTTTCTTTTCTCAGTATACACCAGCTCTTCCTGGGAGGGTTCATGCTGGGCTCTGGGGTCTCCTCCTGGGAGGCTCAGGCTGGGGCTGTGCCTACACCATCTGTAGAGGGTGAAGCCCTCCCACCAGCTCTTCCTGGGAGGGTTCATGCTGGGCTCTGGGGTCTCCTCCTGGGAGGCTCAGGCTGGGGCTGTGCCTACACCATCTGTAGAGGGTGAAGCCCTCCATCCCTCCAGTTAGGACTTGCAGCTCCCTTTCTTTTCCTCAGAGATTTCTCTCTCTGCCAGCCACACAGCAGAGGTTTCTGTCTGGAGTCCAGACAGACCAGGGGGCTGATGGGCTCTGTCGCTGCAACACTGCTTCTCTGGGCACTGACTGGTAGCTCCTTGGATGGTGAAAACTTCCCCATCAGAGGTCACTTGAAGACCTTCTGCTTTGAGGAATAATCAAAAGAGGAGGGGTTGACTAAGCAGAGGGGTGGGATTTGCCTGGCTTTGCTCAGACCAGAGCTGTTGGTTTCTTCCTATATTAGTCTCCTAAAAGCCAAACAAACAGGGGAGAAAACCTCAGTTGTTTTCTGCGCAGATCCTGAAAGAAGCAGGTAAAAGCCTTTGTACCACTGCTTGCTGCGGCTGTGGCACAGACTCTGCTACCCTGGTGCTGCACAAACACGGGGCTGTCTCCCTCCTGGGCCACGGCTTGGCCGGAGTGTGTTTGTAGACAGAGGTGAAAATTCCAAATCCACCTTACTGTGCCTAAAGCATAAGCATGCATTTCAGACTGCTGGGGAACGTGCCGTTAGGGTGAAGAGACAGCTGGAGGACACGTCTTACTGCAAAAATATCTCCTCTGCTTATGAATTAACCTGTCCAGCACGACTGTGCACATACGTGTGTACGGTCAGGTCTTCCTCTCTCCCTCTGGTAGGCAGTCAATATACTTCCTGAGGCCTCTGCTCTCACCTCTAGCATGAGAACGTGATGGGATGAGCCCCCTGTGAATGGGGGTCCCCTACCCCACTGCTGGTGCCACGTTACTGGCAGCGCAGTGATTGTTACTGCAGGGTGACAGCTTTACTCCAAGACTTTGGGTTGTAAATGTGTTTCCAAGCACCCTGATTTACTCAGACAGCCTTTTGTTGCAGGCTGGCTGGGCAAAGAGCGTCTCAAAATTAGTCTGCTTCATGGAAAAGTTCCCTTTGGTTGTTTTAATTAAGAAGGTAGAATTTACTAACATTTTCCCTGTCCCTGATGTCTCTGAATCCCATTCCAGTTCCTAGTATTTTGCTCTCTGTAATCTTCTGGAGTGATTCTGGTTTCATCTTTGAAGTATCTTACTGCGCTTGTTTATCAAAAAGGCAATCAGACATGGTTTTTTACAAGATGCCCTGAGAACTGGCTCCTAGACATGAATATTTCTTTGATAGGTGGGCTCAGACACACATGGCCGAACAGGTTACCACGCATTAGCGGAGACACGGTAAATCACTGTGCATACGCTGAACTGCTGGCAAGTGCAAGGTAGGCATGTTAATGTAAACATAATGAAGGAATGTAACCCTGAGCATCCGCCACCAGCCGAGAACACGCACAAACTCAATTACTGTAGCACAGTAAATTGCCAAGCCACAATAATTCAGTCATAAATCTGCATCCCTGGGTTAATTCGGTATGGCTGCATCTAGACTCCAGCCTTCATACACATTGCAGAAGCTGGTTCCCTGTTGCTCTGCGCTTGTAGCAAGACAGTGCAAAGTGGGTGTACAGTGCTATAAAGGCATAACTCTTCTCCTGATGTCTCTGCTTTTAGCCAGCCTACTCATTAGACGTAGGTTCTGTAGCTCATTTCCAAACTCTCCGGCTTTGTCTTGGGTCAAACCCTTTCATTCTGTATCATTTTCTGTACTATTCCCTGCTGGTGAACCCAGCCCACGGCTCGTAGGGAGGCAGAAGCTGTAGTTCAGCTCTTTAATATCAACTCCATGTGTCATTGAATCATCTCACGCCATGGATTTAATCCAGACCAGGCATGGATTAAATGTAAATAAATTAGAAGCTTTTTAGCTTGCTGGCCAGAGCCTTTGATGCTGTATGTCAGCTTCAGAGCAGGCACTGGCTGTCCTCTGCTGCGAGCGAAGTCATTCTCATGCCCTCACACTGCAAGTCTCTTTAAAGCCACCAGAGCAGCTGCTTTGCAATCTTGCTGGTTTTCCCAGCAAACTGGAAGAATTATGTCTGATCGCAGTCACTTCTGTTTTTGACTAAGGCTGTCCCAAAGGGAGGGCAGTGTTCTGAAAGATACGTACAGGCATATGTAGACTAGCCCTGACTGTCCATTTCTTCACACAGGCAAGCTTTCAACTCCTCTGCCTCATCCCATTATACTGCCAGGTCCTGGGCTTTCCTCTGGAGCCTTGTACACTTCCCAGCTTGTGGCCGGACAGAGCGCTTTGAACTCGGGCTCACGAGCTCTCCACAGAGATTTTCTTTGTGGCTGTTTGCTCCTGTGTTGCTGCTGTTATTTGGAGACAAGGTTAGATTTCATGCTAATGTCTGTTTGGGGTTTTCTTGCTTTTTTCCCCATGGTCTGAAAAGCAAAATAGCTTCATGGTTGCATTATTAAATAAATATTAACAACAGTTACTATGAAATGCTACAAAGCCTAAAGTTATGACCCCATTTTCTCCCAAGTGAGGTTCGTAGCCCTTTAAATCTGGTCTGTGCACAACTGAAAGGAGCTAATGTGGTGGTTAAACCACAGACGAATACCAATAGGAAGCAGAGATCTCCATGAGGATGCTTGTCTTCTACTGATAGATATCTATTTTTTCCCTCACATGCAGTGTTTGCTAATAAAAGCCCACAATATCAGCATCTGATTTTGTTCTGGTGATGCTGGTCTGCTCTCTGTGAGCAGAAAGAAACAGTGCAGCGTTTCACAGTGAACAGGACATCTGTGTGTACCAGGGTGCCAAAGGTGGTGTCTGCTGGTGAGGAATCGGGCCCTGACTGCGCCCCGATTAAATCTTCTGCCTCTGTTCATGTTAGATGTGATACATCCCACAGAAGAAAGGATCTGGGCAGTGCCTGGGTCCTCTGGCCGGGCTGAGATCACAGGTGCGGGTTGACATGGCTCCCTGTCCTCTGCTTGCTCAGAGCTGAGGGACCACTTCTTTTGAAGAGCAGCGTGACTCGCTGTGGGCAGGAATCTGGACCTTACGATGTCCCCCGTCCCACCCCTCTCTGTGGGACAGGCTGCAGGTGCAAAGGTGATGCGGTGTCTGTCCCCAGCCCCAGGATGAGCTAAGTGTGTGACCCCGACCCAGAAGGGGCTAAGGGCAGCTGCCCCGGTGAGGCTGGGCAGTGCTGGGGAGAAGCTAATGCAGGAAGATGCTGCTGACACGGGTGTGCGTGGTGTGATGGAGAGGAGGGGACAGGCAGGCTGTGGCATGGGCACCGGGGTTGC
>NW_010417102.1:20444-33270 GCF_000710305.1 Buceros rhinoceros silvestris | reverse complement strand
GTTTCCCAGCTCCCTCTCGCCACGGATGTCAGCAGGAGACGCGCAGCCCCTGCCCTCCCGGGCTTCTCTCAGTTAGAGCTGATGAGCCTCTCACATCTGAGACAGGGCAGTGGGTGCGAGAGGCTGATTTACCTCTTCAGTTCATGTTGAGGAGACTCTCCAGTGAAGTGATAGCAGCTGAATTCCACAATCACCCTGTAGAGCCTATTTTCATCAGCTTTCTCTGTATATGTGGCCAGTCTTGCTTTGCTTCTGCAAACCTTGCTGCTAACGTGCAGGGCGTTGTATTCCTGTTACACACAGAACCCCCCGCGCTGCGTGTTGGTATCTCTGTCGTGCCTTGGTTAAAAACAGGATGAAGGCTTCTGTGCTGTTTGCTCGCTTCCCTTCAGCAAACCTGGCATAAAATCCTGCAGCTGAGGCGTGAGTGATGCGATCTTTACAGTCTCATCAAAGCTGTGGATACAGCTGATTGCATGCAGCAGGGAAGCGATGCGAAGCGTAGCTAAATGTGCTCACTTGTTTTCATTATCCTGCTTTTTTTCATGGGCCCAGCATGGCAGCTTGGGAATGCAGAATGTTTTTCCTCATTTAAAGGGCTGGGGTTTTGCTTTGCTTCTTAAGTCTCTTTAAATGCTTTTCTAGGTCTGTAAATTATTCATTATATCTTAATTACATTTAGTCCACCATCATCGCTGTTTCTTTGGTGAAGGAAGTTGTTATTTATGAGTCAAAAGCTATTTATGAAACAGACAGTCTGGTATCAGAAAGATGGGAGTTGGGGAGCAGTTTCAATTATTAAAATAACTGATTAAAGAGTGAGTTAATTTAACAAGTTCAACTGGTCTTACCTTTTTTTTGCTAGATGCGCAGAAGAAAGCGTGTCCACTAATGTGTCAGACTTGACCTGAAACTACAGCACTTGCTCAAATGCCCCAGGAGATGGACAGATCAGTCCTGGTTTATCTCCTCTGAATGGTGTGAACAGTGCTGGCTGGCAGTGGGTGCTGGGGTGGTTTTGTAGTCCACAGGCTCAGAAATAAAATTTTGCTGCAAGGGAGAATCTCATAGTGGCTGGCCTTTTATCCTGACAGGCTGGGGTTAGACACAGCAAAAACAAGCTGTGCTGTTTCATCTTGGAATATCACTTATTCTGTTGTGTTCGGGAGGGGGATTATCCCAGCAGCTGCCTTTTCCACCAGTGATGGCGGCGCTGGGTTGGGTCATACAGCAGCATTGCAGTGTCTCCACAAAAACCTTTTATGCATGACTAGGTGGCAGAGGTGGACAGCTGAAATACTCTGATGTGAATTCTCGTGTTAGGTGTGCTTAGCAGAGCAAAGTCCATAATCACTTTTGGGGAGCACATTAACTCCAGCATAAAATACAGCCTTAAATGTATCGTACTTATCATACAAACTGTCTGCAGCGCCACAGTGTCCTGGCAGCGTCTATTTATTGCCCCCATCCCGAGAGATGGCAAGTTTGTAGATTCTATGCGCCTGTTTACTGTTGCCAGCCAAACTCATACAGGCTGGTGCTTATATTTCACTCACATATGTGTTTCCCTCTGCTTGTACAGCTCAGGTAGAACGGTGTCCCAGTGAGAGCAGTGGCTTTCAATCCCCATCTTGAACCTGCACTGCTATGGACCAGATGTGAATGAGTAGTGCCAAAAAGTAAATGCAGGCAGCTGTTGGGATGCCACAAGTACCAGCATGACTGCTCTTGGCTAGGTACTTAGCTGTTTTTCATCCCTTCCTCCTCCAAATCCTCCCCAGACTGCTTCTGTCTAGCAGGGAAGAGATGGAGGAATGTAAGAACGTTTCCTTTTCTGTCTGTGTCTTTTTGCACCCTTTCTTCCCCAGGTCTGTTTCTCCTAGCTTTAGTACAGACAAACAACAGAATTCTTAAGGGTAGACAGGGATAAGGGGCGGGGGGGAAAAGGCAACTGATCTGAAAAACAAGTCAGAAAAATACAAGCTCTCCTCCGGAGGCCGTCTCTTCCTGTAGGTGTTTGCACTATGTAGGTCCCTGGAGCCTGACCCCTTACAGATAAATACCATCGTTGCTGCTTCTGGTAAAAAGAACGAAATAAGCATATAACATCAGGGTAGCTTGTGCAAGTCTATTTAATTACAGTGCTGCACGAAGACATTTTTTGGTGTCACATGTACTTGTGATGGGTATTATACATTCTTGACTCCTCAGGGAGTCAGGTTTTCGCTGGAGATTTTCACCACAGAGGTAGTGGCTTTTTCCTGTTTTCCTTTTTATTTCAGCAGGGTTCAACAAGCTGGTTAGACCTGCTGTCATTAGTCTGCTCCTCACTCGGGAAGATAAACAGTACCGTGACTGTAGTGGGAGCAAGCAGGCAGAATTCACCAGCTTTGTAACTGAACCCTGTTCAGGGGTGCAGAGAGCCAGCCAGGCTTCAGCGAGCTGGAGCCACGGGGAAGAAAACCAGGAACAGGAAGACTCCATCAGCAGAGCTAAAGTTTCAGTTACAAATAACGAATCACAAAATAGACCATAGCAAGGGTCTGACATTCTTCTTTAGGAACAAAGAAATGAAATCCTGCTAATGTGCTTTGAAGGACTTATCAGTACCCTTACCATCACCAGCATGTCCTGCCATCCGAAGTCCTTGGGAAAGCAGGAGTTTTCCAGAGTGGAAGTAAGCGAGGGCTGTATTTGCCAGACTCGGATCTGCAGGCAAGAGGCCTCAGAGTCCTGTAAAACACAACTGACGTGTCACAATTTTTGGAAGTTCCTACAAACACCTTCCAGCACAACTATGGGCTGGCTGTCACGGTGCCAGGTGCTGTACAAACAGGTTGCAAAGACTGTCCTTGCTCTTGGCATTTCTTTATTCTTCGTAAAGCCAAAGTTGATGTATTTTGGTCCTCTCAAAGTTACGAACACTTGATTCGCAGATAGAAAGTGCTTTAGTTTGTTGTCTTTAAGTGTAGATGTCTTACGGGAAAGGAAAACCTGCTGCAGAGGAGGTGAACGGACATGGCATTGCCACCTTTGCACGGGCAAGCGGGGTCACAAGATACTTGTGAGTCTGGAGTGTTAGGAAGGAGTGGGGTCAATCATGGGCCGCAGGCAATTTCTTCCAACAAATACTTAATCTCTAGGAAATGACACCTGTGTCTGTGTCTCTCTTTTTGGTCCAAGTTAGCAAACATATGAAGGATACAGGCCCTTTTTCAGCAGCTTTTCCCCTCCATGATGTTTTGGAAGAGAATTTCATCTAGTAGTTCAGGCCAGTTGAGCTATAAGGTTCTGCACTGAGATTCAGAAACTATTTTCAAGCAAGGTTCACAGTACGGAAGATGATGATTTTGTCCTGGGTTAACACTGAACACAAAATAAAACTATGGCACAAAGTTAATACATTGTTCACATTCACTTTGAGGGCTCACATCGGGCTTTAGCACAGGGCAAATATCACCTCTGGCAACATGCAAATGCTTTAAAGCTTTTTTGTCTATATGCATATTATTTTCTATTGTGATTCAGCTCCCCACCTCTCAAATCACTAAGGCAAATGGCACCTTCCTGCTTGGTGATTATAAATGTTAGAAAATTGAGCAGCAGTTTGTTACTATTTTTCCAGCAAAACCCTACTGACTTTGCATTATCCTCTGAGTCTTGTAAGAAATACCAGTCTGAGTTGATTCCCATCACTGAGTGAACTTGCTTGGTTAAAATTGGGGGGGAAAGAAAAAGAACAGATAACGTGTGCCTGAGATCCCTCGAGTTAGTGTTTTCAATTTTCGGATTGAAAAAGGATTGGAAAGTTTCCTGTGCTTTTGTAAGACATGTTTTTCCCCTTGTCCATAATCCGATTAACGTACAAAGGTTCCCTAGATGTGTGTTACAACCTGTAACTAAGAGTGACGGGTCCCATCTTACATCTTGATGTTTTGTTCTAACAGCATCATGTCCCACCTGGTTCACGGGGGTCAGCAGAATGTTGCTCCGATAAGCATGTGCTCTCCTGCTCAGTTAATACAAATCACGGCTGAGGGTATGTGCTAAAACGCTTCACAAAGCTGGGACACGTTTAGGCATCTGCAGGTCCACTCTTCATTTAAATTTAATTAAGCTATGAACAGACCTTGAAGGGCCACGTTCAAAAGTTATACAAGTCCATGGGCTAAACACTAATAACTCTGGCGATTGGCCTCTTCCAGCAATACAAGGTTTAGAACAGAAACCTTCGGATCAAGGTGGGACTCCTGTTGCAACACCAGAAAACAGCGGAGAGCATGTGTTATAGCTGCTTGACATAATCTCTTCTTGATATCCAGCTGAAGGTGTTCTAGTGTCACAGTCCATCCCTCAGGAAAATGCTTTGAGAGCAGTAAAGGAAACCAGAGAATGAAAAAATGCCCCTTGGCAGTGGTCTTCACCTATTCTGAAGCAGAAACTACGAATTAGCCACATAGAGAGAAGAGGGATTCTCTGTTGCTCTCTGGACTGTGTTTTAACACCGTTAGAAAACAGCAGGTAACTAGATCGGGGGGGAGCCTGCCTCTGAATATGGCTATTGTAACCACCTGCTTCTCCAGATCCAGAGCTTGATTTCTAGCCAGACCTATTTCCATGTCGTTTTATTCATCTTGATGCATTTTATTTACAGAGACATTACAAAATAGAGAGTACTGAGTACAATTAGTAAGTACAGCGTGGATTTGGCAATGCCGGAGTCAGCGTGGTGAAGCTATGCCGTCTCAACGGTTTTAATCCATGGTGATAGATATTGGAGGGTAAGGGAAGCTGGAAACATCCAGCCCTTTCCAGAGTGCAGTGTGGACACAGGAGCAGATCCAGCTAGGGACTTTCTTGGGCTTTTATTCTGGCTTTTTCCAAAACACACAGTTTTATCTCATTTGTGGTTAATTTAAATTAGGCACAATGTTATTCTGCACTCTCTCTATTGAGAGACACAGGCAAATCATATTTGCGGCGGTCCTTGGCTTCATGGCACGCTGATGTAGGTGAGAAGAACAGGACCTAACTTGGCTGACTTGTTTGAGTTCTCATCCAAGGCGGACATGGCTGCAGATACCACACCCGGCACCCTGTCTTCATGTGCCTACATTCCCCACACTAATGCTCCTCGCCTGGTTTCGTAACTTCTTTTAAGAGACTGGAGGTGAAATGCTGGTGGGCAGGAGTTGCTGCTGGGCCGGCTGATGATAGGTGATGGTCGTGTCCTCTTTGATCTGAACACATACCAAGTACAAGGTATCACTTCACTAGTTTCTCTCCATTTGTTTTTTGGCGTGGCCTTCTGTTCAGCTCATCCTATTTATTCGTATTTACACTGATGTAGCGGTCCTACATGAGACTCAGGCTCCCCTTTTTCCTTCTGCCTGTTGCTTGTAGGCCCATATTGAAGCAGGAATTGGATCTGCGTAGGTGACAGAACCTTCTCAGACCACTTGCGGATGTCTTAAAGGTTTGTTTCTCAGGGCTTCAGCAGTTTAATACTAGTTAAGTCAGCTCAAGGTGAAGGCAAAGCTATTGCACGGAGTTCCCGCAAGCTCTGTCTGGCTCCTATTGCAAAGCGGAAAAGATGGTCTTGTCTTTGGTGAGAATTCTATCAATGACGTAACACGTGAGCCAGTACCGGCAGTGACCTATCGCTACCTTCACGTGGCTCCGCGACTGTCTGCGCTTAATGCACTCAAGGTTAGTGGCCACAGGCAAGACTCAAGTGAGCGTGTCTTGATATTTGCTTCCGCTTTAAACACAGTGTGAGGGTAGCTCCGAAAGGTGCCCTTGGGATTGGTGTCCCAGAGTCCACAGGTCACCTTGAGGGATGAGCGAACCTCCCACGTGAAGGTCCTCGTGACATCCCCACCAAGAGGTGTGTGGGCATGGCACTGTTGTAACACTGCAGGCCTCATGCCCAGCACAAGAGCTTGAGACCTCTCCATGCCCACCCGTTCTGTGCGTGAATGGCGTTGCTTTCTTTATTCTTGTTCTTAAATGTGGTTGCTGTTTTTTGCTTTTAACAGTGGAGGATCTTCATGAAAGCCTTGCGAAATTCAATGTTGAAGGTGGTGTAGATAATTGGGTTGACAGCACTGTTGACGTATCCAAGCCATGTAAAGGCGCTGTACATTGCTGGGGGGATGTTGCAATCGCAGTGCATGTTCAGGATGTGAGTGATGAAGAACGGGAGCCAGCAGATGATGAAAACACCTGGGGGAAAAGGAAAGAGACAGAGATTGTTTGCTGAAAGCTGGGTGAATTTTGAGACTATCGGAACAGTAAGTTGGTTCTGGGTACAAAGAAAAAACGTTTCCCTGAAGGAATAAGCCTTATGTTTGTTAGTCATAGTCTATATTCATATTCATAGTCTATATTTGTCATAGTCTATATTCTGAGTACCCAGATACTAAAGGACTTCTTTGCTGACCAGTTAAATCAAAAAATCTGGCTTTGGAGGCACCAGTTTCTTGCCGAGTTATGCTGCCTGTCGTGTTCTAGAAAGCCCATGAGCTGTGCCCCTGCACCCCAAGCAGCGCAGTCCAAGAGCCCCAGGGATGGACATGGGGCGCTTTCTGAGCCTTTGTACGGCACCGTGAAGCGTTCCTAGCTGGGAAGGAGGCAGCCTTCCTGCTGGCAGCCTCTTGCCTGCATATCCTCTAACACATCAAGTGAAATTATTTCTGCAGAGGCCTGGGAAAAGTCTACCCTGGACACTCAGGGTGGCTGCCCTAATCCTGGGTAGCAATCGGTTTTCTGCAGAAGCCCAAGAGGAAGCGAATGCACACTCTCACCGAGTACAATGGCTAGCATCTGAGTGGCTTTCTTTTCCTTCTGTTGTGACAGTTTTCTTCTGTTCAAAGCCTTGAGAAAGGTCCTTGTCTTGCCATTGGGCAGAGTCTGGATCTCAAAGACCTTGGCTGTGTGAGGTGTTTCTTTGGCATGTCCATTCTTCTCTACTTTCCCAGAGCTGTCCAAGGGTGCCTGCAGAGTTGAGTTGGTGCCCTGGTTAGAAGCAATTGGCACAATCAACTGATGGTTACTTGGTGCTGCAGATTTGATGGTGGTTTTCTCAAGAGGACTGGTACTGGACACCATCTCCATTTCCATCTCTTCTATGTGACTCTCTGCCTCCTGGACAAGAATCAAATGTCCACAACATAAACCCAGCTAAATATACAGAGAGGAGCAATGAATGTTCCTTACAGAGTGAAGCTGGATGATGTTGAAGAACAATCAATCCCTCTTCTCCCTCCCTGCATTTTTGGTAGATGCTTGGAGAAAGGACTGTAAAGAGTTTACAGGTAAGAACGCATTTGGGTAGGTGGGATTGACAGAACTGCAATGAATCACTCGCCTTTATTGCACAAAGAGGCTAAGAAATAGGAGATGCTGTCTCCACTCCCCATAGATTTTATTTAGGTTTTCAGAATGTAAATAAACAAACCTGAAATCAACAAGCAAAACCCAGCAAAGGCAACTTAAAATAAATAACAGGGAGGAGAAGAAAATAGAAGACACAATGTTAAAATGTCATGGCTTTTATAGTTGATCTTTAGGTGAGCTTAGTCTGGCTTTTTGAGCTCTGATCTTAAACCCCCTGCTTTACTCTAAGGAGTGGGAAGAATATTTAAATTTTAAGATTGAATGGTAACCTTTGCTCTTAGCTTATTTTTCTCCTCCCCTCCATATAAATTCATTTTGTGTCCTGAGAGGAGAAAAGGGGAAAGCTAAATGCTCTAAAAAGCTACCACTTCTCTTTAACACTCACCACTTTGCGTTTATTAACTTGGAAACTCCCATTGGACTTCACAATAACTGTGCAGAGCTTGACGTCTTCTGGATGAGTGCATTTGTCCTAAGGGGCAAGCACCAGCTCAGAGGTTACACAAGCAGATAGTAATTGGGAAGGGAAGCTGGTAAGGGAGGCATGTGGGAGTACAAACAGAGGGCATGAAGCAGAAATTAATTAGTGTGACTAAGGTGCTAGGATTGATGGAAAACTACTCTGAAGAAGTAGTAGCAGAGGCAAGCATCCCTTGTGCTTTTCCCCAAGGAAAGGAAAAGAAGGAAACCACACAGATCTGCTTCTGTTTCAGTCTAGCCCTGTATCGCTGCCTCCTTTTCTTCACGTGACACTGGCCTCTGAGGCATCGCATTAAGAGGTGGTACCTCTGGGACTGTACGTTCCTACTGGTTGTTTTGCATGTGCTGTGAGTAGTGTTCTCCTAAGTGGTCTCACACTTAACACGCTCAGCTGGACTCCACTTCTATACCTATCTCGTGCTTTGAGAGGCTCTCTTCACTGCAGAGGTATCATTACCAGCGATGTAGTTTGCACCCCAGCCATGCAAACAATTCCCAGGGAACTCATCAAAACTGCAGGACTGACTTGGAAAATAGTATAGCCTGTAGTCTTGGGTATCCCAGCCCCGACTCGGCAGAGCCAAAGGAGTTAATGAAGCAGCTCCTACTGCAGCTCCACCTGCTGAGGAAACATCCCTGAGATCCAGGGCACCTGTGACCTGATACTCCAGAGTCTGCAACTCGAACTCCAAAGTGGCCCAGGACACAGCATTCACCTCTGCGATCCAGCATTTCACCTAGTCCAGCCAGTGTCGTTCGGGAAAAGGAGGAAGTGCTTTGGGGAATGGAGGCAGAAGGGGAAGGCACGGGGACCGCTCAGAGCAAGGCAGAGGTGCAGTTACCTTCAGGGGGGCTCGCGCGTCCGAGTCCAGGCTGTGGCTGCTGCGCTTGGTGTTGACACGCTTCCTGCGCTTCCGGAGCACTATGTAAATCTGCACGTACACCAGCAGGGTGACGATGAAGGGAACATAGAAGGAGACGATAGAGGAGTACACAACAAAGGCAGGGTTGGCAATGATGCACTCATTCTCATCTGGAAGACAAAAAGTTTCAGGCTTGTTGTCCCTGATGCTAGGAGCTAGCACTAGCCTCCTCCTCTTCTTTCCCTCTTTCAGAAGGCCCAGAAAGACCCAAAGAGTAACGAGGGGTTCAGGTTCCAGGGGGGACTACCATGTCAGCTGGAAGTGATGCCGGAACAAAAAACTCCCCCTGGTCATAAGGAGTTACATACAACCCGAAGACCCTGGCTATTGCTTGCCTTATAACTAAAATCCACCGATCCCTGCTGCGTACAACCCAGTCTTCCGCTGAAACCGATGGCTGAACAGCCAGTTCATTTCTCTCCTGGCTCAGCGAAGCTATTTGTCCTACGATTTTCCTTTTCCCATGTTTTATTATAAGAAAGAATTTGATTTTGCAGTGGACAAATGTTAATGTAACACTGACGAGTGTTGTGTAAACTTTTACATAACCTCAGCTCTGTGTCTAAAATGCTTGTCTGGAACAGCAAGAGATTAAACAGTTCCAGAAGCAGCTGACAAATAGTCTGGGATGACACCGGGAGAGGACACCTGAAACAGGGTCGGATACTCTTCAGCACACCTAAAACCTGATCTCCGTGTTTATTCCTGACTGGTAACAGAGGACTCTCTGGGGACCCAGTAAAATGCCCATAGTCAGCTGCAGGTGGCATGACACTCACCTGTGTTGTTGAGGCCAAAGAGGAGTGGGCAGGAGATGGCAAATGAAAGCACCCAGACCACAGCAATCATGACCGTGACCCTGCGCTTCGAGCTGTAGCGGGTGTTATACAGCATTGGCATTGCTACGGCTGTGTACCTGCAGCGTGAAGATACAAACCCAGTCTACTGTTATTGGGCTAGTGCTGACACACTGGGGGGAATTACACCTAGCTGCTGTGTCTGAAAGCCTGGGCTACACGAGAATGTAGGGCGAGTCAGGTTTCGTGAGTCTCCAGGCCGTCAGCATTCCCTCTTTTGGAAGGCAGAGGCTGGGGCCAGCTTAGCATAGTGTTTTTATTCCACACTCTCCGAGCTACTGCCTTCCACTGACGTTTGCTCCACCAGTCAAGTGAGTAAACAGAAGGACTGGACTGATGGGGGCATATACAGAGCAGTTTACATCCTCAAGACCAATGTCTCTGCTGTCTGATTCTGACAGAATCCCTGCTCGGATCTCATTTAGATCCTTTAAATTACTCTTCAAAAGCTGTCAACACCACTGGCTCTCACCATTTTCACGTCTCTGAGCCACAGGTAAAGCAGACCATATAAACATGGCCAAGACTTGCTGCCACAGTGCCCTCACCTGTCAATGCTGATGGCACAGAGGTTGAGGATACTGGCAGTACACATCATAACGTCAAGGGTTACAAAGATATCACAGTGGATCCGACTAAACCTCCACTCTCCAACCACCTGCAAAGAGAAAGAGTAAGGTCAGTAAAAGAACTCCCCAAGGTTACGCTATTGAGAGGGTCTAAAGGGAAAAATCTGCACCAAGATACAGATGCTTGCTGGTAGCTGGAGTTCTGCTGGTTCAAGAAATTTTGTCTGCAGAAGCCACAGCGGGAATCAGGTCACGCGCAATCAGTCCCATGCGGGTCAGGCAGGACTGTTTGCCATGAGTGCCTTCAAGGGACTTGGTCCTGTCTCGTCTAAAGGTCTGGAATGATGGCATGGGTGCAAAGGAAGAACTCTGCTCCATCCCAACCATTCTTTAGAGCACTCTCCTGAGGGCTGGGGTGATTTTTGTCCTTCCTAATTCCATCCTGTAACTCTGTATTGAATTGGGCAGCCCAAACAGCAAGCACAAACCTGGGCTTGTATTCCAGATACGGGAGTAGGGAAGGGGATACGGGATGAGGGAGTGCAAGTCCACTCGGAGTGAATATGCAGGAGCTTAAACAGGTCTCTGAAGCCTTGCAAAGAAGTGTTAGGAAGGCAATACATTGATTTTATATCCTCAGCACCTCTACTTGTACTTACATCTTCTTATTAGGCACTTTTTTGCAATTATACCTAGCAAAGAGCAGCAGCAACTTTTCTTCATTTCTCAGTTTAAAAAACTGAGGTGGAAGTTCCTCACTCTTTTTTTGTGTGACCAAAATGAATTTAATTCAGAGTGAAAATTCTTTGACATGCTACATGTTGTGATAAAGAACCAATGATAACACTTCCAGTTACCAGAAGCCTTTTTCTCTTCACTTATCTTGCTATTGAAACTGAACTTTGCCAATTAAGTTTAATAGCAATTATTAGGACTGCTGTGTTTGACATGTGATGAAAAAAGTATATTTCCCGCTAATAAAAATAGAGTCCTACTGCATTTGAAAATAGAATGAATAAGATATCTATTCTTCAGTTATTTCTGCTCTGATATACATAACCATAGGCAGCATAAAGAAGGAAGAAAGAATGACTGCATTGAAGCCTGACTGACAGATGAATGCTCGGTGATTAAAAAAGCACTTAAACGACAGTTGCATCAGTAACACGGATGAGAATTTGCCCAAAGGCAAAGGTTTCCAGCCAGACACAAGCTTCTGCAAAATCAGTTTCCTGAACGCAGAGTTGGAGGTTGCGGGAGATGCTCTAAACTGCAGCAGTTCTTTCTCTCAGAGTTTTCATCTATGTAGGAGAAACCTCAGAAGTTTGGAGGTTTGCGTTGCTTGCGTCAAGGCTGATTTTTTAACAACAATTCCTTTTGATGTTTGTTTTTGTCCAAGCTTGTGATACAAAGCCTAAAAAATCCCCACAAAGGTATTTGCAGAACAGAGGGGTTTGGCCAGTTCTGATTTCAGATGCAGACCCAGAGAGGACCCCGTTGTGCCTAACCCACATCAGTCCACCGGCTCCTCCTCTGCCAGCAAGTATGTGTTTTGGTTTTGTTGCTTCGAGCTAGCAGTGGGTTTAGCAAAGCGTGAATAAGCATAGAGAGGGCAAAAGTAAATAGATATTGCTGAGCTGTAGAGGCCCGATTGTCCTCCTTGGTAGATGAAGAAAGCTGAGGGTCCTGACTATCTCCACATAACGTACAGGGGAAAGAATCTTGCGTCATTTGTGCTTTATTCTTCCCTGTTAAAACAAGAAGTGTCTGAGAGCCGCCTAAGGGAGCAAGATCTTCTCGCAGCAAAAGGCTCTGCCGAGGACGGGTTGTGGAAGGGAAGTAGAAGAGTGTAACTATCCCAGAGGCATTGCCTACAAGCACAACCAGCCTCTGGTCACGCTAATAAGCTTTAGCAGACGTGTGATGCTTTATGTTTTGAAAGTGCCATGAAAACAATCATTAACTAGAGTGATAATTACCGTCGTTTCTCGACAGCCTGTGCCATGTCAGTGGGCTTGTTTTGCTTTGCACTAATACTTAATGGGTTAATTGATTATGGCTTCTGCCCCTGCTCTCACCTCTGGTTTATCATTTTCTCTTCTAAACAAGTGCCTGAAAACTGAATGGAAACTCAGCACAGTTTCAGTCTTACGCGTTCTCAGCACCACCCATCCTCTCTTGGCTGGGACTGCCAGCAGCGTGCCAGCTCGCTGAAGAACACGGGCACCCCGGTGAAGGGGGCCAAGGGAGAGGGGCCGTGTCTCTTACCTTATCCTTTCCTGAAGAGGTGCGTTTCATTCCTTCAGACTGTTCACTCTTGCTAGAGTCATTTGCCATCAGGTAATCAGCTGGCAGTCTTGGGAGTGTTTGGCTTTCACAAATGACAGTGCCACAGCGATGTGGCTCTGTGCAGAAGTAGAGAGCTCTTCTGCACCGAAGTGACATGCTAATGGCAGCAGTGTGAAAAGTAGCTCACTTGTGGTTGTGTTTCTGTCATATTGTGGTATAAAAGCTCTGGATTTACATCCTACCTCTACAACAACCCGCTCTTCTTACTACTTGTCCTGGGATCCCCGGCCAGCCCTGCCCTGGCGGCCGT
>NW_010417102.1:8404-20096 GCF_000710305.1 Buceros rhinoceros silvestris | reverse complement strand
TGTTCTTGGCGGGGGCGGGGGGTGGGGTGGGGTGGGGGCATTGGGTGATAGAACAACTGCTGAGGTGTAGCCCCAAATATGAGATAAGTGTTGACGCTACTGTAGTCCTTCAGAAATAAGGGTTTAATTACTATTTGATGCAGTTTATTAGTGTGACAGCCTAGACGTTGTTGTAGACTTGTTTTTATGCTTGGGAATGAGCCGTTCATCTCTGTAGTTTTGAAAACACATCTGGGGTTCTTTTGCTCTTGATCCCTCTATTTAAAGGCCAGATTTCCAATGCAATTGGACTGTAATTCAGGCCCCTGAACAACAATGTAATTTCAGGGTAGCCTGTCATCTACTATCGTGTCCGTTTCCTGGATAAATCAGACTGTTAGGAAATCTAAAACAATTTTATTCAGGACATCTTGAAATGGCTGATGCCCAGGCTGCTAAACCGTCCCTCTTTCTACCCACTCACCTCAAACACTCTGGACTGCAAAAGAAAACCGGGTCACCTACCTCCAGATAGACCACCCACGGCATGACCAGAGTTGCTACCAAGAGATCTGCCACTGCCAAACTGACGATCAGGTAGTTCGTGGTAGTCTGAAGGGCTTTTTCCCTGGACACAGCCATACACACCAGTACGTTGCCGAAGACAATGACGAAGATGAGGAGGGTGAGCAGCATGGCATAGTAGTTATACTGAGGCTTCTGGTCCGCGCTGGACTCGTTGAGTGGCTTGCTCCAGTTCCTGTCACCAATGTCACTGTTGTACCAAGAGAGGTTTAGGGGATCCATGGAGGTAAAAGTGCCAGGTTCCAGCTCCACCCTGACACAAAGATGTTGAAAACACAGTCAAAGGCCACCAGGTAAAATGAAAGTAACACAATTACACCTCGCCACCTCGCCCTTGGGGTTCTCTGGAGCCTGCTTCCCCCTGCCCTGTCTTCCTGGATGCAAATGGTCAACTGGGTGGAAACGCAATGGAGAGCCAGGTGGGAGGCTGCACTGATGGTCAGACCCCTGGGCAGGGAGTCAATAATTTAATTTCTATTTCCAGCTTATCCCCCGTTTTCTGTGGCCAGGGATATTTGTCACTCTGTGCGGCAGCTGACTTGGGCAGAGCTCCTGGGATTTTTGTGTCGGCTTCCCTGACATCGCCTAACCGCTCACTGCTCCGTGTTAGGTGTGCACAGTTGAGGGCCGACGTGCCATGACCTACTTTGTTTATTTTTCGTGTGTTTCCTGGGGCTTTGGGCTGTGATTGGGGTGGGGTTTTTTGTTTGTTTGAGGGGTTTTTTTCCGCTTTGCTTTTCCTTATTTTTTCCTCCAGCAAGGAAATAAATAAATAAACCTGTGAACCGAATTTTTATGATAATGAAATTTGACAGTAGCAGTTTGAAGTCAGGGCTGCACTAAGCTTGGCGTTTGCTATTCCCCCAGTGAGGTTACAGTGACAAGGGCAAAATGGTGGAGGCATGACTGGGTGCCATCCCGCAGCCCACCCTCCGCAGCTCCTGACACGGGGAAGACCAGTCACCTTGGAAATCTGTGGCGTGACAACAAACCATCACTTCTTCCCTGGCCAATGGCTGCACTCTTTGAAAGGTAACCCATAACCAGATGGGGTCTGCTGTAGAATTCGCTAGAACATATCTAGGGGTTTGTTTGTTCTATCCAGGCACCACAAAGACAACTGCGAGTGTCGTTAGGTCTTTTGGACTCGTTTTGTCTCCCAGGGCTGTCTCTGTGCTGTGCTTCTTTAGCTGGGACGTTTTTGGCACACAGTAGGGGAGCTGTCACCGAGAGGCTTTCCTCTGGTTTGTACCAGCTATGGGTTGGGCTCCAGGCTTACAGGCGTTTTTTGTGGTTGGAGAGGAAGAACGATGAAAATGAACAGAGATGAGGAATAGAGGTTTGTGAGTTATTAGCTGCAAATGCAGACAGCAAAAAGCTACTCCACTGAGGAAGATGGATGAACAGAGTTAGTGTGGGATGTGACGTGTGAAGGGAAGGTCGTGGTTTCTGTTCTGATAACTGGAGTAGAACCGATACCTCTTCTGTGATATTTCTGTATGGGCTAGTGAGGGTGCATGAATACCCGTGAGGTTATATGGATTGTCTGCCAGCAGGTGATGCGAGGCAGTGATACCAGGACTCTGCAAACCTTTGGATTGTTGGTATCCAACTGCACGTGTGTCCACACTGTAAGAAACCGGCTACAAGTTCAGCTACGTCATGCAGATCTTGGCAGCAGGTGACTGCGTGGGGTCCGCGGTGACAGTGAGGAAGAACAAATTCCCCTTTTGCAGTGAGAGTGCAGTGTATTTGGCCCCTGGCTCTGGCACACTGGCAAGTCTCTCCACGGCTGTGTGGTGAAGCTCTTTCGGCTCTCACTTAGGCTCACCAAACATCTCCTGGGGCAGAGCTGTGCAGTGGGTGCTCGTGATGGTTGGCATCTACTCCTGGGTGTTTCCACACCAAGTCTGGGTCCTGCTGTAGTGTCTGCACGCTTAGAAGAAGGGATTTCCATGCGATGTGTGTTTGCTTGCTGAAGCAGTACAGGCTAAAATATGAGTATTGCCTCAGTCTGCAAATCATCCCTGTCCTCTGCGTAACGGAGCTGGTAGTGCAGGCAGAGCCGACCATGCTCAGATCTGGCTGGCGTGCGGCTGAGTCTGCCTCTCAGAGAGCCACAGAGGCCACGGGGAGAGGAGCCCTGAGCTGGATCTCACTGTGTGAGCTAACGGGTTCCCTGAGCTCGCCAGAACCGCTGCGGCCAGATGCTCCACGGACAGGCACGTGCAGCAGGCTGATCACAAGGCGGCTCTGACGTACAGCAGAGGCAGGTGACTGCTAACCTCGGGTCATGGCTGCACCGTCGAGCAAGGTGAAGCACTGCTCTGCCCCGTTTGTTGAAACGGGGCTTCTCTGCCAACTGGCAAATGAGTAGAGTGAGGCCAGTACGGACAGAGTTGTCCTGCCCAAACTGCCACCCGCAGCTGCAGAAAGTCTCTGGAACGGCATTAATCCACGCTGGTCATTTCAACCCCACGCCAGCTTCGCTTGTGCGTTTAAAACCAAAGTATCGAGCTCTGTACCTGGCCTGAACCAGTCACTACATCAAAAAACGGTGACGTGGCAGAGAGCACGATCAAAGAGTAAAGGCAAGAGGTTTGGGCTACTTGGGTTTGGGATTTCTGGTTTGAGAGATCTTGAAGGAGCCTCATTCCCTGCTCAGCACTTCCTAAAATCAAGCATTCTGTGTTTCTCGAGCTGTATTTCCGTAAAGGCCACTGTGACTTGAAGACCTGGCCATGTTCTCAGACGTCCCAAAACAGGCCATTTAATTTTCTTCATAAAAGACAAAGTGAATTTGATTTATTAAACCATGTAAGTGATCAAAATAGCAAAACATTTGCAAATATCAAATTCACCTGGGAACAATGGTTTCTCTATGTTTCACTGAGCTTTTGTGTGCTTTTCTCATTCAAAGAACAATTTGTATAATAATCCTTGGAAATTTGTTGCATATGGGTCCTTAATAGCTGATAATTCAAAAAGTGTCTGTCTGACAGTGCTATCAGCGGCACTTGATAGCTCTACAAATGTCTTCTTAGAAGCTGTCAAAGTGTCAGAAATTAATTAAATGTTAGCTTGTGTGACTCAGAGTGAAGGGGAAAAATCAATGCTAAATGCAGCAACAGTTTTTTCTTTTCTCCCGTTGCCCTTTGATAATGCAGAACGACCTAGGGAAGGCAGGAACATGCATAAAATGCAGGATATAAAAAAGCAGGAATATGGAAAAGTGACTTAAAAGTATAGAAGGAGCAGAATAATTTGATCTATGCAGGTCCCATTCTAGCTCCTTCTGTCTGCACTTCGCAGAACAGAGCTGTGCTTCACGGAGAAAAGCCTGGAGACGGGTGGGTTATGTACACGGTAATTCCAGCCCTGCTCCTTGTACAGGCCAATGATTTTTATAATCATTTTTGTCTTTTCGTGTAGCTGATCATCATGAGGGAAGTTAAAAGATCATTTGAATGTTGTACAAATGAAAAGGTCTGGTGTTTCTATTTTTTAAAAAAAGCTTTAATTTGGGAAAATGAAACAGAGAAACTAAAACACAGTGTAATTTGTGATCGTGTAATTAAAGGCTGTATCCTGTACCTATCTGCACGGTACAAAACTACAGTTACACGGACAAATCTTGATTCCTCATGCCTGAGAGTTTGAGTTTTCAGTCCTAACACTACTCTTGATTTCTCCAGGCACAGAACTGGCATCATTTGAAGCATTGTGGTGGCCATTAGAGTGTCTTGTGAGTCTTTCAGTGCCGCTTTGAGGAGCACTTTTGACTGGCCTGGTGACAGTTTAACACTACTCTTGATTTCTCCAGGCACAGAACTGGCATCATTTGAAGCATTGTGGTGGCCATTAGAGTGTCTTGTGAGTCTTTCAGTGCCGCTTTGAGGAGCACTTTTGACTGCACTGCTGACAGTTTCTCAGCAGAGAAGAAAGAAGCCCTTAAAGCTGACTAGAAAAGAGTGCCTTTCACCGCGTTTGCCCAGGCACCTGCAGCCTCAAACGGGGGCGGAGGGAAGCCGTCATAAACACAGAGAAGCGGCAGTGCAAGTGGCACTGGCCACGCAGGGACCTTGGGGGACCTTGTGGAGCGCCTGTCCCTGCACACTGCTGCCAGAGGCAAAACGGCCTCAGCTTTAGCTGCGGCTGTGGGTGCAGATGTGGGTAGAGCCCTGAAATGGAACGAATTCCGTTGTGAATTAACTGCAGCAAAGCCACTGTAATTCCCATACACAGTCCTCCCGATTTTTAATAGGGCCGAGCTAATCCCGGTATGGATTTACGGGGAGGTCAAGGGCAGGACAGCGCAGCAAGGTTGCAGCCTTGTGTCGGATGCCAGCAGCGTGCCTGCATGGCGCACCGCACCTCTGCTGCTATTTACGGGGAGGTCAAGGGCAGGACAGCGCAGCAAGGTTGCAGCCTTGTGTCGGATGCCAGCAGCGTGCCTGCATGGCGCACAGCACCTCTGCTGCTCTCCCTGCCACCGCGTCAGGCGTGCGCCCGGCTCGCTGCGCATCCCCGTTACTCTAACCCACTGAGTGGCCCCGTTCGAGCGCGGCCCAGCTGGGAAGCGGTTTGCTGTCCAGAGGAGACCGGCCTCCCAGCGAGGCCCCGTGCTTTCCAGGTGTCTTTCAGCAAGCAGAGAAATCTGCTGCATGGCTGCTGCTGCCTGCTGGAAATGACAGGGAAAAGGGAGCCAGGACAGAGGCTGAGAATGCAGAGCCAGAGCTTTCCTCTCATTTGCAATGAACTCCCCGTTCTTTTCAGAGAGCAAACTGAAAAATATTTGTTTGCAATGCTGGTGTTCCTGCTTGGCTCCTCGGGATTGATCACCTAATTACATTTGTGGCAAACAAGCAAGACACCTCCCTAGCAAATGTGTGACGTTCACAACTGGCGGTAACAAACCCTTTCGTCTTTCTGGCAAGATCTGAAACATGAAATGTGCATTAAGCAGAGACGCAGAGTTTGCTCTATCACAGAGAGAGACGCACCAGACAGCTCGCTGGGAAGCAGAGGTTAAAAAGGCTCCAGCAGAAACTCAGACCTATGGCTCGCCTGGTTTGAATGGTATCCTGGATCTGCCCTCTGCTCCTCTGAGTTCTGTGCTGGGTCAGGGATGCTCTGATTCAGGGCAATAATCCCTCTTTTTTTCCCCCCCCCCCCCCCTTTTTTTTTAATACTCTCAGAAATAGCAGAGGTGTCACACTCTTTGGTTCTTACTTTTCTTGCAAACACCCTCCGGCACAAAATATTCACAGGCCAGATCCTGAGCTAGCGTCAGTGTCTAGCAGACACAATGATGCTTGTCATTGCAGCATCTGGTTTCAGTTTGGTAAAGATTTGTGGCTTTTGGAGCTCATCTAGGCCTGGCTGCAAATCCGTGCAGTCAGCCTTTGCTTCTTCCTGAAACATTGTGGGATTTCGTAAGGTTTTGCCCTGGACGTAAGGCGTGTAAGGTGAAGCCTGGCGTTCAGCCTGGAGCAGACTGGTAAAGGCAGGAGCAGGAGTGGAGTGTGACAGCATCAGGAGCTGCACCCTGCTCCCTGCCAGGATGCCCGAGCATCCTGGTGTGATCTGGGGAGCTCGCTGGTTCAGCACGCTTTCAGGGGCAAGCTTTCCCGTGGTCTCCAGACAGCCATGCTGCTCAGCTCGATACTCCTGATTGTAGATCTCCATGTAGACCGAACAGGAAAACAGCAGCAGAAGCCACCTGCCACAATATCTGATGGCAGATGTTTCCACAGCAGCCTCAGAACAGTCTCTGCCTCCCTCCCCCAGGTATTTCTTGCATGCAGTTCTTGCCGAATTGCCTATTTCCTTCTAACGGCTGCTACCCAGGTACCTCTTGAGTTATGAAAGTCTAGCCAAGGACTACGCGAGAAGGGTGTTTAGAGACAGGTTTGTTCCAAAGGCATTTCTGTTTCTCAGAAATCAATGTCTAAGTGGAACTCGCACAGTACAGTGCCTCCCTGAACGCTGTCATCTTCCTCGGAAACTTTGGAATCAATGGGCCACAGGAAAGCTGTCAAACTGACATCTCTTCCATCCTGAAGATGCTTCTTGATGCTGTTTACTGGGCTCCTTGGAGAATGTGACTGAGGCATCCCAGTGAAGGGGAAATAACATATTCTTTTGCAGTAGGGAGGTGGTGGAAGAGAAAGAAAAGAGGAAAGTGTGTTTGGGGAGCTGTTTTGTTCCCCTGTTTGGGAATGCTATGCAAAGCAAAGCAGCTTCTGGAGCAGTTTCACTATTTTTCCCACGTGAGCCCAGAACTGATCATCTATGCTGTGAATTCCTGGTTCACTGGAGAGCAAGGAAGGTGTGTCACAGCTAGCAGTCAGTGAGAACCTCTTTCCTCTCAGTTCTACACAGCGGACAGCGTCTGCAGACACTGAGGAGGAGGAAAGGTCAGGAATTAGGAAAATATTGTAAATTCTCCCTTGACAGGAGAACCGTAGTACCCACTGCTAACACCAATGAAAAGTCCCGGTCACCTGCCTTGGCATCTGATGCCCCAGAACCAGCCAATACTCTGAACACAACAGGCAAAGTCCCAGTGGCTTTAAATAGCCCTGCCCCGCCGGGCACCGCGCAGTCCACGCAGACGCAGCAGCGGTTTGGCAGAGCTGCCTGATGAGGTCCCGGCAGGAATTACGTTCGGGGCAGTTTTGAGCACGGCCTCTCTCTCCTCAGAAGGCACTACCGGCCAAACGCATCTTTCTACACCCCTTGCGTTTTCGTACTGGTAAGTCAGGCTCCGGTGATCAGGAGATTACACAAGCAGGAGGCTTAGCAGCCTCTGCACCTAGAGGTACAGCAATGAGAGACAGAGATCCTGACGAGGCTGGGGGGCTGAATTCCAGCTCCAGCACTGCACAGCCTTTGTATCTGTACAATACACGGGTGCTTCCCACCGGCTACCTGCAAAAAACCTCCTGAGAAGCTTTCTCCTCTCCTGACTTTCTACAAGCTATATATTTCTATGTATTTATTGGGTCCAATATTCGAAAGAGAAGGGCAAGGCATTTTGCCCGCAGTTATTTTTCACTTCTGAGTCAAACATTGCTGCATTTCGCTTGGTCCTGTGTCATATCTAACGGGATCTTCCTACCAGGAAGCGTGCCTATGTCCCCGGCGCGTGGTGTAAAGCACCTAATCTAAGCACTTCCTCCTGCAAACGAGCTGGTGGCATGGGGTTGGGTATAACACCCTCCTGACACACAGGCCTTTGAGTCACCGACTCCAACCGTTCGTGCTGATGCCACAATATTTTCTATTCACAGCACTGCTCAGTAATTGCATTGTTCAGAGCGCTCTGCACTAATTCTGTACCGTGAATCACCACTTCCCCAGCAGCAGCCCAGGCACAGAGGGTGAAGAGAACTGCAGCAGCCTGAGTTCCTCTCTCTGGAACACAGAGAGAGTTTCCTTCCTGTGGGAGTGGGTGACAGGCTGATCTTATTGCAGCAGCCCCGTAACTCAAGAGCTGCCAGGCTGATTCCCGGTTTTAATGCAGATGCTCTGATACTTTTGACTTCTAGAAGACACTTGATTTCTCAGTTCTCCATCTGTGGTACTCGTGCCTCAACCATCCCACTTTCCCTATGATGCCATGAATTTTCGCCTGAGTTTGAAACTGCATTGCAGGGAGGAGAGGGAAGAAGTTTCTCTCGTTCCCAGAGCCCTTGTCGGTTACCCCTGGGTACGCTGCTGATGGAGCAGAAGGTTTCTCAGCTGGAGGGAATTGCCACAGTACAGGCAGGAGTGGCACAAAGAGACGCAAGTGTCTTACTGCCCTCTCTGCTGAAAACCAGCACAAGGGTTAGGCTGGACCGTTTGGAGAAGGAATTTCTAAGGCTGAATTTCACTGGGAGTTGAGTGCCTCCTGCTTTCGCATCCTTTGAAAGCCTCACCCTTACCTAAAGGCTTGCCAGGCTGTCTTGCAAGTCCTAAGGGAAGGGAGGAATTTGGTGACATCTTCCCTAGAGGTGGAGAAATGCCCGTTTAACTCACTTTAGCATGTCTTCCTGTACTGCAAAGCAGATTCCAGTTTAAAAAGGCCTTCTCTCTATTTGAGACCTGCAGCCTATCATGGGGTTTTATCAGCAATTACCTGGAACTTTCTGATTTTAATATTTTCTTACTCCCATATGTGAAACAGTCAAAACTAACTTTTGTAAGGAAAAGTTGTAGTGAGTTTTTCATCAATGATCTTTTTAGGATCTATCAGGATTTCAAACTTGTTAAAATGTCTCATATCAAAAAGAGGAAAAAAACGCCTAACAGCTGTCTACTCTGAAATTGTAATTAAATTATCCCTTTTCTTTGAAAACATCTAACTCCACACACTTTGGTTACCCAAGTTCAGAATGTATTTTACAAACATTTTCAGCAAATTCAGAACATTTCCCCCTCAGATCAGGCTTCAAATATTTCTAGCAGGGGCTTTGAAGCCATGGCAGCAGCCTTTGGAGCACACAGTCTCCCTGCTGAGCCCTCCTCAGAGCAGACCCGACAATGCCCAGGCAGCCAGCCCAGAGAAGGGCAGTTTGCATCGCAGATCACCACTTTGCCTTCCAGAAGGGAAGCAGGTGTAAACAGTTTCCTGCAGCAACGTTCTCCTCCCAGAAAACCCCATCACTCCCTCCACTTGAGTCTCTTGACTCCACATCCCTGGTAGTTATGTATAGAGGCAGCTGAAATTTGAACAAAATATTTTCTTCTAAGTACTGGTTAAAATGTGGCAAATGTTTAAGGATTTTTAAAATTATTTGGTTTTATCTGTTTAATGTTCACAGTACACTTTGGTGCTTGGCATTTGAAGTGTGTAACTTAATTTGATTGCAGAAATAGAGTGAGTTAATTCCTTAGTTAAAGAAACCTTTTTTTCTTCCAGTCAGGCTTCCTGTGTTTATGCAGCACCTAGCACAAGGATATTTTAACTCTGAGTCCTTCAGCAATACTTTATTAAAAGTAAATAATAATAATTCAGATTGAGGAGATCAAATATTTGCCTTCCACTTATGTCATCTAACATTCATTTAACATCTGCTCTTTTCATTGCCACTCCTATCACTAAGCTTGTTTGCAAAAATATTTGCCAAAAGATGAGAATTCCAGAGGAAAGGAGATCTCCTTTTCCCCTTCCCTTCCCTTCCCTTCCCTTCCCTTCCTCTTTTCATTGCCACTCCTATCACTAAGCTTGTTTGCAAAAATATTTGCCAAAAGATGAGAATTCCAGAGGAAAGGAGATCTCCTTTTCCCCTTCCCTTCCCTTCCCTTCCCTTCCCTTCCCTTCCCTTCCCTTCCCTTCCCTTCCCTTCCCTTCCCTTCCCTTCCCTCTCTTTTTCTTCGCTTTTGTGGGTGTTTGCCCCAAACCGTCTATGACTAATATTTGCCATGAAGTCCCTTTTAATAGATTCTTTGCAGATGTGGTGAAGATGCGTCAATCAGCACAACACTCAGGTGACTCCTCCTCGCTCAAAGTGCCACTTCCCTGTATTTGAAACCTCAAGAAAACCCTCGATGAATTACTGTCCTGTCCCTCGTGGTGCGCGAGTCCCAGCAGAGGGGAGGTCGGGAGGCTCTGTGGATTCCTCCTACACAGATCCGCCAGTGCTCCTCGAATTTCAAATCCTAATGACCTCTAATCATTTAATCCCTGACCCAAATCAGCTCCACTGTTCAGCTCAAATCCCGACTTCCAACACCCACTGCTGTCATCTTTGCAAGCAAACTGTGAGTAGAAGAGCATGAGTCTAGTTCTGGCCCTGGTGTTTTACACCTCCTCCCACAGAATGGGCGTTGGGCCCTGGAGGAACTGGCCTGGATCATCAGCTTCTCTAAATCAGCGCCTCTTCTCGCTGCCACAGTGCTTGAAAGGACTCGCAGTCCTGGGGCTCCTGCTCTGCTCCCTGGCCGTTCCATGAGGAGTGCTTGTCTGAACCTCTTGATCTAACCTTCTTGAATGTCTTCCAGATATGCAAAAGGGTTCATTACCTTTTACATCTGGGATATGTGTTTCCTCCCCAGTTTGTCTGCCCATTCCAACGCTGCGGCACCGTTGTGTCCCCTCTGTTCAGTTTACTCTTCCCATGGAGGCAGAAATTCACTGTGCAGTAGAGCTCTTTCACTGTTCCTTGTGATACAAAAGCTCATGTTCTTGGAAGGATTATTGCTCCTAGGCACGATTTTCTTCCCAAAGGAAGTTCTGTCATGATTTCAAACAGATCTGTTCCTCAGCTCGCGCAGCAGAGTTAGTCTGCGTCTTTGGGTCTCAAGCAGACACGTGAGAATAAGCCACGCCAATGCTTCAAACATTGGGACCCCCGGTGGGACCCGCTTCCCAGTGTCATTCACATTGCAGAGGCATGTCCTCCTGTGATGGTGGTGTGGTGATTGTCACTCACACCCCTCCTTTCCCCGGGGTGCCTGAAGACAGCCACTCCCCTCTGCACAGGCAGCAGGGAAGCAGACTGAACAGGAGCCAGGCATCTCCCCGCCAGCCTTCGGCTGAGCTAGCGAAAGATGCAATGTGACAAGAAGTGTCATATGGGATCAGAAAACCCTATAAGATGTCGCCGTTGCCCTCGCCTGACTCACTGTCAGATCCCGCGCTGGGAGCGCCAGTCAAGCGCTCCCTCGTGCTCCCACTACAGCCATCCAGCACCTGCGCTCTCGGCTCGCCACACTGCTGCGCCCGGATGCGCCTCTCACGGAGGCAGAGAGGAGGATGAGAAACTGGCCTTCATCCTGCCGTATTTGAGGATTTTCAAACATGCCTAATGAAACCGAGTGTTCGTTCTTATTTCTACTTGTTGAAGCTCCTCAGTGTTCTATACAGGCCATCTGGTTCTGTTGCTGCTTCTTGAACCCTTCCTGGCTAAGTGGTTTCCATGGGTTTATCCTGGATTCCTAAGGGAAGATGCTCCTCTGGTTACCCTGTGGGGGGTGGAGGGGAGAGGTGTTTTTAGGGGGTGTATTTTTCTCTGCCTGAGTTTTGGAACTGTTTGGCTGGCATCAAACAAGCTTCCTAGGAGCAGGGGGGTCTTACACTACCTGTTATTTTCTCCCATGTGTTGTGAAATATGGCAGGGGGGGGGAGAAAACCACACCC
>NW_010417102.1:0-8374 GCF_000710305.1 Buceros rhinoceros silvestris | reverse complement strand
TTATGTTCTCCCATGTGTTGTGAAATTTGGCAGAAAGGAGAAGATAGCCAATCCCGCGTCTCTTCAAAGACCTCAGGCAGTCTGCCTGGGTGATTGAACCCTCAGGGAAGCAGATGGTTTGCTCCCATCACGTGTGGTACAGCTTGCTTTCTAGGTGAAAGCTTGGTTATTTTGCCTCATCCTGAGGCAATCATTGCTGATTCTTCACTGGGGAGCAGGACCTGTTCATCTGGCAGCTGGTGGAAACCTTGGAAAGACCCATTCCCCCCCTGTACTCCACATGACTTGTTGCTAGCATCGCTGACAAATCCTCAGCCAGGGGAGAAGCTTACTCAAAGCCTTGGTGCTCAAGAGGTGTTCAATTTTTTTAAGGACTTGAGTAATTTCAGTTTCAAAACTGCAGGAAAGTCTGCTCGGTCAGGAGAGAGCGCTGCTGTAAGCGGGGGTGGCTTACAGGACTTGTCACTCCGCTGGTTACCTCTTTCAAGAGGCCAGCCCAGACTAGCTGGTTATGTTTGACTAGTAGCCTGTGTAAACTCTGCCACGACCCTTGCTGCGTGAACACTACATTTAGTTTTAAACACAGAAGGGGCTCTGGGCAGTGCTGCAAATCTCAAGGCAAGGAATAAGTGAAATACTCTCGTGTTCCGCGGTTCTCAGTGGCATGGAGCCCTTTGGTGAGGTCAGGTGACAACCAGAGCTTCTGCCCACGTTTCTCTGGCTCTGTCTTAGCCCAGGGATCGCTGCGCTTGCTCAGCAGCTGTTCTCCTCAGTTCTACCGTTGACTTTTACACTGCCAGCAAAACTTGCAGCCTGCTGTGAGGTGTCAGTATACAGAAGGCTTTAGTATACAAAATACAGCCATTTTGCCCTGAAAAGTTTGTAAACTAAATCCATAATACAGCAACAGGAGAGGAGGAGAAAGGAAACAGGTTGCTGTTGACACTGCAGTCAATACCCAGGGGCTCCAGCTCCACCCTGTGCAAACACGACGCCGTTTACCACACACGTGGCGCCTTGGCTTGCTTGCAGAATTGATCGGCCCCAGTGGCCGTGGCCAGCAGCCCAGCAACCCGTCGGATTTACGGGCTGAGGTTACAGGTAGAAGCAGTGAACAGAGGACCTGTGGACGTTGTTTGCAGCGACAGCTCCTCCAGCAGAATTTATCCGGGCTCCATTGCCAGCTGTAGTCAAGTAAAGCCTGCGACTGTGACATGGCAAAGGCCCAGCTGTAGCTGGCAGGACCCACTTCTGGTCACATCACACAGCGACTGCTACATTATATCTGAGGCTTTTAAGTGCAGCCGCTGCATACAGCATCCGTAATGAATCCAGTCCATAAATCCAGTAATCTGGAGCCGCTCTAGTTACGATTCCATGTTATTTCCATATTCCTTTAATCCACAAAGTCATTAACGGAGCTTCAGAAAACCATTGATATTTTCACTCTCTTTGGCGGGAGCAGATACTCTTTCAGGTGAAACATTTCAAGGCGCCACTAATGTTTTTAATTATGGAGTGCGGGGTACAAGTTTTTGTGGTGGTTAAGGCAGGACTAAATCCAGTGCTATCTTCAGTGGCTGTTTAATTCAACAGCACTACAAAAAAGGGGGTGCAGAAGCCTAAAAGCAAAATGTGCATCACCTAAGGCACGTGCCCTGGTTGCTGAAGGTGAAACAAGCCCAGAAGTCCCAGAAAAAGCCTCCAGCAGGCGCTGGCCTTTGTCTTACTCAAAGAATTGCATCGTAACATTGCAGAGGAGAGATGTCCTCTTTTATACTCTCATCCTGCAGACACAGGATGAGCCTGTGGTTCTCTCCAGGAAAAATAAAATCCCATCGGTAACGGGGGTGATTTGCTGCTGTTGCCTAAGACTTTGATTTTTCCCTCGCATCCAAACAAAGCACGTTCTTAGTGACGAAGGTGGTGACACGCCTGACACATTAAGATCTTCAGAATAATATCTTTGGGGTGGCCCCTGACTGCTGATGGCAATGTCCATGTTATTGAACTACGTCCTCGGCATAGTCTGTAATTGTTTTACTTAACATTTCCTTTGCATGTTCTTTATTTTTTTAGAATTCTTTTTCTAAAGTGCATTTATTGTCCCTCCAAGCAATGTGTCTTTCGCTAAGGTTATGAAGCCTTCCAAATCAGAAATTCAACAGTAAGCTGAATCATAAAATGTAGCCCCAAATGGTCTTAACTTTATTATTATCCCCTTTTTGTCATTTTCTGTCACTGTTGTGATTTTTCATTCACATTGAGAAAAAAAAATCTACAGATAAATAAAAATAACACTTGGAAAGGACAGCAAAGGAACTGCAAAGAAGTAGACATCACGTAGCCAAACGTCCTCCTACATAACGAGTAATGGCACATGTCATTGCACGGATTTCTCCTTTCATTAGTAAAACATCTTTCAAAGGAAAGACATATGCTTGTGCTCCAGAAGGAGTATCTGGGGTTTACTGGTGGTGCGGAACAGGGAATGGTAAAACGCCAGCGACAGACATGGTCTCTTTTCTAGGAACAATAACGCCAGAACGTCTGCAGCTACACAAAATGTGATATTGCAGAAATTATTGAATTTGTAGAGAGGAAAGGGAAAAGAAAGAAAGAAAACTTGTGAGGAAAGCAGTTTCTGCAAAATACTGATCCAGTTCACCTTCAGTGGAACCAGTTCTGGCCATTATGTTCTCAGCCCTAGTCCTTACAGCTCTGCAGTACCAATGCTGTGATCGAGGGTACAGAAAAAGACGTTTTAAAAGCGCTGCCTCTTCCTGCCGGATTTGCTCTATAGGCAAATACACTTTCTTTTGCAACAAGGATAGGAAATTTTTCCCAATTTCCCCAGCTCCTGCTCCAAAGGCGTCTATGCCGAGCTCTCGCCCTGAAGCAGCCATTGCGATCCTCAGTGCGAGCCCTTGTCCTGCAAAGCGCGCATCGATCCCCCCGATTGTTTTGAACAGAAAACATGCTGCACAACGCCACCGACTCTTTTGGGACACGAGGGGCCAGGACAGGTCTGGGAAAGACTTTATGTGACCGATGCAGGCAACCGTTAGCGATAGGCGGTGGCGTAGAGCTGGCGTTGTGTTGCTGGGGCCAGCGAGCTGTGTGTGTGCTGCTGGGTCAATAGCCAGTCCCGTGTCCCCGAGCCTGTTCCCAGTGGAGTCCCCCAGCGTTCCTGCCGTGCCGGTCAAACCCATCGGCCGGCTCTCACACGATCCATGCAGGAATCTTTACCAGCATGGAGATCCTGAGGCTGATGGCTTTGATCCCCTGGTCAGTAAGATAATTACACCCTCCACTTCTCGCTGCGGGTTTGCTATTGAGGAAGCGCAAATAAGGAGTTTCCACATGCCTCGTCTGTTCGCTCCGAGTCACGGTGGGCTGTGTACAATCACAAACACGTCTTAACGCATCCATAACCTTGCAGGAATGATAAATGATCCCGGTACTGGGTCCAGAGTGATTTGTGCTGTTTCATCACATTTAAGGAGGGCGTGGGGGGGGTGTGGTGTTTTAATTCTTAATGCTCTTTAAATTAATAAGTTCTTTATAATTGTAGCTTTTCAAGCACGGGTGACTAAAATTTGACTCCAAAAGCTGTGTGTAAATGTCTAAAGGGAATCAGGGTGGCGGGAGGCAGCCTGGTCTCTCTGACGTGGGAGAGCGCCAGATTCCCAAGCTGTAACTCAAAGGTATTCCTGCCTGGAGCGGGCACAGAGAAAACAGATGAAAAGCTTAGAAGTCTGCCTTGAGTAAGCCTGTAGGTAATCGCATTTTTCTCGAGTGTCACACAAATATGTAAAAACTTGAAATACACAGATACAGCGGTCACTGGAGGTCAGAAGAGTGCTTGTTGCAGACAGAATCTTAATTTGCTAGAACTCCAAATTGCCTGAGACATTTAATAGTGTTTGAGGTGAGGATTCAGTTTCGACAAGTAATTTGCAAGGTGTAACGTATTAGGTAAGAGATTTGACTTTTCAGATATACTGTCTCAGCTGCAGCAGTCAGGGGAGCGTGATTCCAGAACCTGAGGTGATGGTGAAGGGTTCATTTTCCTGTAAAGCTGCAAATTGCGCAGCACGTTCTCAATAGTGTTGATTTTGCTGATCCATCCCCAGCGTTAGCAGTTGGCCACCTGAAGCAGTGAGCAAAATCAAATACGTGTATTTATCATCTGCTAAGTGTGTTTCCAGCTCCTGGGATGTCTCAGACAGAAACAGCTGAAGCTCCAGAGTCTGAAATTTGGGATAAATAATGGAAGGCGTGCAGAGAGGGAGATACAAATCAAAGTGAATGTTGACTGCAAAGGCTGCCCAGTCACAGTGGATTCACTTACTTTGGCAGGACCGGGCTGCCCTCTGATTAGCTTTCCCCAGACAGCAGTACACAGATTTATTTAGCTCCATTAGAAATCTAAGTGTGCACGTCATTCTGACCGTCCAGACCTACCTACAGGGCTTGACGCTGTGTTCTATTATTGACTGCTCTTATTGCTCCTTGCAGTCTAACTCTCCTTCTCCAGTGCTATATATCATAAGGCTGCATTTACATTTTCTGAATGGACTAATCACGGCTCTCTGCTTTGATAAAGAATGTGCAGCCTCCCACATAACCACATGGAAACCAACAGGGAAGAGTAAACCAGAAATAAACCGTTCTAGGGGGCTGAGAGAAAAATACCCACCAAGATAATTGGGAGGGATGTACAGAGAAGCAGCAACTGAACACAGAGTCACATCTTTAAAAAAATCATAATGCTAAAAATATCCAGATGAAGGACAGCAAGAGAAAACATGATTGAAGCGGAACAATTGGTAGAGGAGTTAATACTTATTAGCAATCATTTTAGATTGAATATAGGTTGGTTTTGTAAGAGCACAAGGAATGATGCATTTGACAGGACTTAAACAACTGCCTCCCCCTTTCAAGCTAGTTAGCAACACCCTGCCACAAACTGATCGGTCTCGCGTGCTCCCCAAGAGTTAGCCAAAGCAAATGTAGTTACTTAAAATTTCTATGTGAAAAATACTGTGAAGTTAGAGCCAAAATGATTCTTTCCACTTTATGCTCCACACCTTAATATGTTTTAGCATTTAGCCTAACAAACTTTCTTCCGTAGCCTTAAAAAAGTAACTCCGAGAAGCCAGACAAAGTTCTGTGTCTTTTCTATCCCCTCAAACCCAGGTCAACAACACCTGGGAACACTGGGAATTCCACCATTTAAGTAAACAGAGGATAGGAAGGTGGAGATTTGCCAATTTAATACAAAGGCTGGACTTTAGAAGAGCACGCAGGAAATCGCGCTTCATGTGCTAGGCCCATCTGTTTCCTCAGGGAACATATCTCAGTCACAAGTCCTCACAGGTCCTCTGTTCAGACCTTCCAGCCTGGCTGCAGAATGCTGCCGTCTGTCCCAGTCACACTTCCCAGCATGTTTGGAACTTGGGTCACCAGCTGACCAGTGCCTGCAGCCTTGGCTGAGGGTGGTGATAGCCTGAGTCTGCCAGCCCGAGGGAGCGTGGAGAGGAACACGCTGCACCAGCGATGAAGTGCCATTAGAGGAAAAGCTGAGTATTTTTCCCAGGCAGGTGTCTTATACTTCAGCAAAGCTGGGACGGCTTAAAGTGCAATCTCTGCGCTGGCTGCCTTGCGTACAGGCACTGCGTGCAGAGTGAGTGGATGTCAAGCTGTGGCTCCCTTCCGAGAGGAGCGCGTATATACAAATCACCTTTGCTTTGCATATTTATGGGGATGTAACCCCCTCACTTCAGTGGGCTTCACCAGGAATGGGGATTGGCTTGCAGGAGCAGTGTCCAGCTGGGTGTGAGAGGTGCTCTGTGACCACTTCTCTGATGCCAATCATGACCCAGCCTGTCATGAGGAGTGAGAAAGTGACACAGAAGCAAAATGTAAAGGGAAAAGGAAGCTGTTTGGTTCTGGGTATGATCCACGTTAGCTGCAAGATAACCTGGACTAACTATTGTCCTGGCCTCCCCTGGCTTCCCTCCAAAGTCTGGAACATGCACTTTTGCTTTGTAAGTGCCGCAGTGTACCATGGTGAAGCTCTGCTTTACACACCTGCGGTCTCGGTGCAAGTGTGCCCGTGGAAGTTATGTCCAAAGGTAATGGCATGGCAGAGGTAGGTACGTGTCACTGCATGACATCATTTGCGTGGCATTTCGTGCTATGCGACACATCACGTAAGGCAGTTCACTTAATCCATGTCCGACAACTCTCTGTAGTTATCTCCAGCAGTACTAAGGGGAAAGGCAGGGCCCAAACTCACACCTTGGTGAGTCTGATGACATACGGTTATTCCTCCTGATGCTACCATTTCAGACGGTCAGGAGCTTTGAAGTCTCCCCTGCCCTTCTCTCCATCATATTTGCCTGTTATGCCATACACTGTCCATGTAAGAAAAAGAGCATCACATGGTACATAAATCAGTGTAACAAAAACTTTGTTCAGGGGTATTGGGATCGGAGAATAAAGGTTCTAATGTAACAGAATTTCTGTAGCATGAAAAAGTAGTTAGCTGGAAAAAACCCTCGACCTACAGAGCTGGTGCTCTGTACACTTCTTTGATGGAGTTGGCACTATGGTCAGGAGACCGTTCTCTAGATTGCTACCAGCAATTCAGGGACTTTTACTTCCAATAAATAACACCCCACAGGCACAGGATTATGACTTCTTAAGAGCACTGTGTGGTTAAAGAAGAACAATTTTACATCAACCCCTGAACGAGTAAGAAATCTAACCAGCGCTATTTTGCAGTGAATTGCATGTGTAACCTATTTGACCAGTTATAATCTTGTGGCTGGTTATTTATAAAACCATCAAGTTATTTCTCTTTCTGACTTTGAACTCTACTTGCAGCACAGTGATTCATGCTCCACATGCTGTTCGCTCTGTGGCTTCATGCTTTGCATGTGGGAAAGTCAGGCTGAGAGGGACTTGAGAATTAACATGTGAGGATGTGTTATCTGTGTAGAAACCACCTACAGTCAACAATTTGAACGAAAAATACTTCAGCACTGAATAGGACCCAGCGCAATCCTAGAGCCTGCTTCCCTGTCCCAGAACCCTGCTTTGCACCGGTTTCAAACAGCCAGAGGAAACTGTGACTGAAGGGCAACGGATCAATGTTAAGACAGAAAGAGGAACAAGTCAGACTTCCTTCAGGCCACAAAGGTTGCTGCAGACGTTGTGCTAAATCTGCTTGCAATGTTCAGAGCAGGGTTTCTGAAAGACTGTTCTACCTCAACACTGGTGCTGGGAAGGAGATTTCAAAGGATGCCGGTTTTGCCAGATGTAAAAAAGTGATTGTCGTAAGAAAAACAATAGTGGGTTTTCCTCAAACAGTTTGACAGAACAATCTCATTCTTTGGGGAAATGGAAGGTACCTACATTATACCCTCCCTGCTCATCCTTCTCCTACGGTTCGCCCTGTCACTATTATTTCCTCTGTGTCTGTGTGAGAGCAATGTTAAACACCAAACTTCTAAAACATATCCTAGCTCTAGACAGGTTTATAGCTCTACCCATCCTCTAAATGCCTCTTTAGCATTGAATGACAATTGTTTTTTGGTTTGCAGTCAGCGTTTTAGAAGAAAAAATTAAGGCAGTCTGCATTTTAAACTTAAAAGCATGATTTCATCCACTGTATTTCAGAAGAGAGAAGCTTAACGGATCGTTTGGTATAATGACAAATATTTTCTTTTTCTACTGTCTTTAGTCGTATTGCTAGGCAGTGGTGGCTACACCAGCTACTGCTGTCTCTGTTCCCTTACCCGGATATTCACAACATTTCTATTTCTTCAAGAAAAACATCAAGACGTATCTCTTACCTTCAAGCCATATGAACCCCTCGAGCAGAGGTGGCAGTACTTGGTGTCAAATATATCCAAAACACCACAACTCTCCGCCGTGGCTCTCCTCAGGCTCTCCCAGGCTTTCAAGCAGACTTTTTGGTGTTCGGTATTCACGCAGGGGCAGAGGAGCAGAGAGGAAAAACATCACCTGCCTGCCCTCTGCGAACTGGGGCTCAGGCAGGTGAAACTCGCTGTGCTCAACCCCGAGCTGAGCTGGCGACTGCCCGAACTTGGAGCGCTCGGGGTGCGCTCGCTGCCCGGGAAGAGGCGATGCCGGAGCAGGGCTCTCCGGCAGGAATTCGCCGTCCGTCTCTCTCAGCACACCGCTGGGCAGAAAAGCAGCACCTCCATCTCCATTTCCCAGAGCCCAGATTTGGCTAGCTGGGAATCAGAGCCGCCCCTTCCTCCCACGACGAGATCCCAACAACCTGTTTCCACTACAGCCCCCTTCGCTGGCCGCGGGGTGCGATTTCCCGCAGCAATCC
>NW_010417101.1:9366-25901 GCF_000710305.1 Buceros rhinoceros silvestris | reverse complement strand
CATCGTAAGAGCCGGGGAACTGGAAGTTGCTCACTTCATTAGTGACTCCTGTCTTATGCGAGAGGGAGCTTGCTTGTCCTTTCCTTCGAATAATAACTGTGTCATAATTCAGTTAGAAACCCAGATTTTCTTTATATACCGCGAGATAGAAGCATTTACAGCCACTGCTGTTTGGGGAGGAAAGGGTGTATATGTTCTGCTCTTGGAACAGGGTTTGGTAGTGCTGGTAGCATCAAACCGTGTGTGGAAGCAGAGAACTGCTTAGCCGAAACTCTCCTCTTGGCTCCCTTTTGGGTAACGCGCAGAGTTCTGGGAGGCTTTGGGAAGGCAAAGTACACCTCAGGGGAGAGTCCTTTGTCTCCTGGTTAAAATGGTGTGCAACGTCTTGGCTCGATGTTGTGTAACGCAGGAGGATCTTCCCTGAGCCATAAAACCTTTGGCCACATCACGGAGCTAACAAATAGGTGTTAAAATGTCAGATTTTCCTTAAAACTCAGGAAGATCTGCTCATGGATTTGAGACCTTGGTGTGATTTATTTCACTCCCCATTCCTCGTGTCTGCTTATGATTCTGAAACATGGTTTGGGGTTTGTGGTTTTAATTGCATTCTTGGGCAATTTCCTGAAAGCGAAACCTGGTAGAATGGTTTTTTCTTTTTTAAAATAATGGTGAGTTCTCCCTTCCCTTTCTCTTGTGTGAGCGTTTGGCAATGTCTTACCCCTGCTCTCCCCAGGAATCCATTAGGAACCTGGTTTTGTAGGGACTAGTCACAAACTGTATGTAGGTGTGAGCTGCTGCATGGTTGTGTAGCTTCAGAAAGGGAAGAAGCCGCAAAAACCTGTGAGCGAAGTGAAGAGCAGCTGCCTGCCTGCTGAGGTGAGTCTCAAGAGCGTGCGAGGAGAAGACCACTGCCAACGAAAAGGCAGCATGACTAAGTAGATTGATTCAAATACTTCCATGGTCTGCTGACTGGGGGTTTTAGCACTTTATTGGGTGTAATTAAACCAGTGAGAATAGCAGATGCTTGCCAAAGGAGAGGACTTTGAGTAAGGGGTGCTGGTCCACAGCTCCTTTACCATGATGGACGAGATGTAGTTTAGAAAATCCACCAGCAAACTTTGTCAGTGCTCTTAAGATGCTGAAAAGCTGCTTACCTGCACATTACCCTTGTGCCTGCTACCTAGGTATGAGGATGTGGTAAAAACTCCTCTTTTCTTCAGCTGGTGATATGGCCATCACTGCAGACAACTGTCTGCGCACCTCACGTGGGAAGTGATACACACTCATGTCGGTTCAGAGAAGAAAACCCCAGGAACCTGCAGCGGAGTCTGCCTCAAGGTGTGTGCAGTAGTGCTGAAGCTTCCGTTTGGTGTTGTCATTGACAACCAGGAGAACAGCGTGTCTTGGTGGCATGTGGAGACTTAGTGTGGGTCTCTAAATTGCACAGCCAGACATGTGTTCAGTCCTAAAGCTTCTTAGCAGCAGAAAAATGGTGAGCAGTGAGCCTGGGAAGCTGCACCAGGCATCTCCAGACTAGGCTGAAGTGTGTGCACATGTATATAAATCCATACAAATACTCATCTTGCCTTACTGCTAGCAATTAAATGCCTATAAATCGCATACGTCCAGTTCAGAGGGAGGTCTGTGTGGCTTTGGTGGTGGTGGGCTTGGTATCCACCTGGCTCGTGCAGCCGGTTGCAGCTTTTGATTCTTGTGGGGCTGGTGCTTGAGAAAGCTGAAGTGCAGGGGAAGGTTTTTCTTGGAAGCCAGAGTGAGGGTTGTCTGGACCGCTTGGGTTGCTTAATCACAAGTGTGCAAGAGAGGGCTTGCTTTTGTCATATTAATTAGGGGGAAATCCAGCCTAATCATCAAAACACTTCCAGTTAGTTGGTCTGTTAACTGGATTCTACTATTTTTACGGTCAAAGGTTTTTATACACGGGAAGATGGGGAAAAGACGATTAATCATCCCTCATCTGGTGACTGGATGCAGTCATCTTGGTGCCTCTGGGCATCCTCCTGATTGTCAACTTACAAATGGTGTTTTACAGCCAGGTATAGCCGGTGAGTGAGTGCCCTGTGATTCAGCGCGCCTATCCTAACCATAATCAACTGCTGAATGAGCAGAGGGTACAAAGAACTGCGCTGGAGAGCAGGCAGCACAGAGGAGCCAACTGCCTACCCAGAATGGGAAGATCAATGGTGTAAATTGGAGAACTATGGAAATATAGTGGCTTTTATTAAATAGCTTCTGTGTGTGATGAGGCGGCTGAATATGTGCCACCAGGTATGCGTTCAGGTGTGTCTCCTTCATGATGGGTAAAATGAAGGGGTGGGAGGAGGCCAGAAGGAGGTGGAAGTAAAGGTGGTGTAGCTGTAGCTGCACAAGTGTTTGGGCTGGTGTGCTGTGGAGAAAAGCTGTCCTGTGTTCTGCTTTTGCCTGTCTCCTCTTTAGTATTAGAGTCTAGTTCACTGGTCAACGACATGAATGCTCCTGCCAGTGCTGAGGAGGTCACTGCTGATGCTGAAGCCTGCAATCCTGGACAGGAAGAGGATGGGGAAATTGTAGTGGCAATGCTTGTATGAAATGTAGTCTCCAGTAGCTTGTCACAGCGTTGAAACACCCTTAAGTGTGAACTGAAATCCTTTTTTTGTCCTTCAGCACCTCTTCTTGAGCAGTGTCTGTGGAAACGCAGGCATTGTGGCAGCTGCTGTACCCTGCCTGTGCTCTGGCGTGTGCCTTTAATAGCCAGAAAGATGCTTTTGCTTGTCCTTCCAGGCTGGAATCGGGAGGTAAACATGTGCCTCAGGCAGCCTTCTGTTCTCTTCCTGGGCTTTAGGAACAGTGGCCTGAGGTTCTCTTTAGCATCCTGGGACCTCGAGAGCAATTACGGAAGGCATCACAATGGATTACCAGCAAGGTCCGCACTGCAGACCCACGCTCAAGGCTATGCATATGCAGTGGCCTCAGCATGCTGGTAGAAACCTTGTGAGAAATACTAGTTGTCAGCAAGCTGCAGCTGAATGTACCTCTAACTTTTCTGTTCTCTTCTTACTTTCCATCCTCAGGCAATCGCAGAAATCCTGTGAAGTTGGTGAGTTTATTTGTTGGCTATGTATCTCCATCTTGTTCTCTACCTTCCTCTTCCAGGAGCAGCTCCTGTAGCATTCTCAGCCACGGAGCAAGCTGGAGGCCTCCAGCTGCTCTGGCAGCTCAGCCTCAGAGGCTGCTTTCCCAGCTAATTGCCTACTTCCTCTGCTGAGCTTCGTCATCTGCGGTACAGAAATAGCCCTGGACTGCGCGGAGGCTTCTCAGCCAACGCAGCTCACAACTCAGCCTACAAACTTTCAGTGTGAGCTGAATCAGATGGTTTAATATACCAGGTCGTGACCTGCTCTTGCAGAATTCTTGTGCACAGCTCATACTCAGTTGTCCTTTTTTCCTATGGAAATATAGGTCTCGCCTTTCCAGAAACCTGTATTAAAGCCAGCGGGATTAATCAGAAGTGAGGGCAGATTAATGAACAGTGTTTTCTGAAATATACCTCTTCTGAGGAGCTGGTAATTCCCATGTGAAGTGCTTGATGTGAGCCTTCTTGCAGGTGACTGAGGAGGTGTCGGAGCATACAGCCAGGGTTCCCAGCACAACGCCTCATTCCCCTATCCTTACTGGGTGTGATTCCTGCGTCCTCACAGCATCTTGTGAGGCTTTTGTGGTTGGCTGGTTCTGCTTTGGAACTTGGGAGAGGAGGGCAAGATGGTAGAAATGAGTGTCTGTGTGCTGCAAGGAGGAGCATCAGCATCCCTGTGCTTTTGGGGTAACCTGGAAGCTAGTTCTGAAAAGTCTGAGAAAAGCCACTACCAAACTAGTGTCTGATGTTTCTGTGAGTTTTGGTCTGGTCAGTGAGGCTGACCTAGAGACAGAAAATCAATGGGCTTTTCTCATCTTAAATATTAGTAACATTAATATGTGGCTGCTTTACACTTTGATATGTTTGTTATCTGGTGTTTCAGGGGAGAACAGGGTTTCTGAGGTCAGTTGCAAATAGGAAGTGGTTGATTATTGATATTGTAGGGTATGATTAATAAATAAATAGAGGGCCAGTCACCTATCACTCTGCAGGTCTCTGACCACAGGATTTTGTCAGCTGTCAGCATTCTCTAGATACAAACACTTTATGTTTCAGGTCTCTAATGTCAGTGAGTTTTGTGTAACTACAGGTTCTTATGAACAGAGAATACTGGAGATGTTCCAATTTATTTTTGAGTGTATCAAATCCAACTGCATAACTTTGCGGAGCTGCCAGCACTTTATTACCTTAGCCTTTCCCCCTGTAGGAGGAAGCACAAGTAAAAATCACTAATATTGACTCACCAGCATTATTTTAAGTGGTGTTTCTTAAGGGCCTCTTGAAAGGCTGAGAGGCTGTCTTGTGTTGCCAGTTGGCATCTCTGCCCAAAGCATGTGGAGGGTTTGGTTTGATATGATGTGGCTGGTACATTCTGCTATCTCTGAGCATCCCAGGAGCGTAAAAATACTAATTGCTACATAGAAAACCCCATTTTCAGTTGTGCTGTAAACCCAGACGGAACCGCACTGTGTGGGATGGGGGGAGCTGGGCTGTGCAGGGTGGGCTTTAATAGGAAATACAAGGACTTCTTTCGGAGAGTAAACTAAGCCTAAAAGGTGTAGAATCTGAAGGCAAACAATCATCTCTCTGCTCTGCAGCAATTCGCATGCCTTGTCAAAGCTCTGCTGAAATGCTCACTGTTAGTTTGAGGACTCAGTTCTATGTCTTTAGCTTTCATTATTTTTACAAAGATTTTTTTTCTTGCTTTACAGTCCTCTAGGTCTGTGTTTTACAGATATTAGTACCTTAACCCTTTTGAAGAAGGATTTGTGCTGGTAAGTTCTCAGTGTTTAATCTGCTCCAAGCACAGCACTCCGTAGAGTCTCCAGGTGGCCACGGAGCCATCTCCACAAGGCTGTTTCTACTCTCTCAGCCTGGTACGTGCTGGAGATGGGGCATGTGTCATTGGCCAGCAGATTAAAACCTACCTGGGGAGAGCAGGAGCAAGTTTTGGTTTTCTGTGCAGGGCTCTAGAGGTGGGAGGGTGCTGGTATGGGATGAGTCCTGCAACAGGTGGAAATGAATCAGGGGACTGGGTTTCCCTGTAAAATTCTTTAAGAAAAGAAGGTCAAAGAGTACAGCAGAAGTGGGGGTTAAAGTGGTGGTGAGGTGCCTGGTGAGACACCAGCTGTTGTTAGTCCAGCACCTTGTGAAGTTATTTTATAAATCTGCTCTTGCACAGCCCATTAGCAAAGAGTTAATCCCCTGTACCTGATTAATGGGAGCTCGCAATCCCATGAGTTTGCCTTTGGCTCTTAATGAGCCTGTACTTGCAGAGTGAGCGTGGTTAATGTGCAGTAAACACGGGAACGGTGGTTCCACCAGGCGCTTCTTCCACAAAACGGGAACCTGGGTTAGGGACCTGCTGCAAAGTTTTAGGCAAGTACTTTTACTCATTGCCCCATCGTTCCCTTTACTGGGGTGAATTGGGAGCAAGAGGGCATAGCCTTGCAGCCACGTTGTGAAACACTGCTGGGCTGTGTCTGTTGGGGAAACTGGTTCTGCAGCATTAGTCATGATGGGCTGACTGTCCCATGTTTCTTCATTATGGTAAAATAACCGCATTGCATAAAGAACTTAAGATCAACAAACCAACTTCTTTAATAAAGGGACACCAGTAAATTAAAAATGTAATTCTCTGCAGTCTTCCTGATACTGTAAGAGTTGATAACAGATCTGAGAAGGCTGTGGAAACACATGAGTAAATAACAGAGAAAATTTAACAAGATTGTTGAACCTACTGCTGTGAGGGAATGCAGGTAAAATTGGAAATGGTGGTAGAACTGTAGAGTCCCAGCATGGTCTCCTGTGATATCAGCCATCCGGGTATTTGCTTTGTGAGGCAGGGCTGAAGTTGGCTTTTTTAATTAAAATGAGGGATGGAACTAAAAGTAAATGATACAGAAATACCTGTCTGTCCTTGAAACTCCAAGTTTGTGCTTGTGATGTTGTAGTAGGGTTACAACTGAGTGGTGACATCAGAAGCTGTCTCTGGTCAACTTTATAAAGACAAATTTCACATCAGGCAGTGAATTACCATGAACCACCACCAAATGCTGTAGAAGACAGACCCTGGTGAGAAAGTCAGTCTGGTTTATGAACTGGAGGCACTGAGGCTACAGCAAGTTTTAAATGGAGCTTGTCTCTCCATCCTTCATGCTCGATGGAAACTCCCAAGAAGTGGGAGTCAGGACCCTTCCTAAAGTGGCACTAACTGCTGACTTTCTGCTCGCGTGGGAGCTATGCTTGGACAAAGAGATGGTTCCTGTCTGGGGCCAGCCAGTTTGACAAGCCAGTGCTCTGCTGGGAAATTCCCCCTTGGCAGGGGCGGCTGGTTGGACATGGTGGAAAGGGAGGCGTTCCAGATGGAGACAGTCCATCTTGAACCAAACACAAACTCCCTAACAGACCGAGAGACTCAGAAACAGCAGAGAAGGGGCTGGGGGGGAGGAAGGAACCAGGGCCGTGCTCTCTGCAGTTGTGTGTGATGCTGGCTGTGCTGCCTGAAGTCAGACCAGTACCTTAACTGCAGAACGGCTTCTAAAAAAACTTTCAGCTTATCGCTATGTACGAGTTCTGTTTATCTCGTGTCGGCAGTAACGCACTCCTCCACAGAGTGATGTAAGTGCTGAGCTGTTTGAAAGCAAGCAATCATCTTCTGTAGTGAGGCTCAGTGTGTGTGAAACCTTCCACTACTGAGTTATAAAAGTCTGCTTTGTGGTGTTAGAGCCATGCTGTATGAGAAATATCTAACACGGTTTTATTTCTGCACCTGCGGGGATGTCTGTGGGATTTTTCCTTGCTTCTTTAAAGCAGGAAGCATTGAAAGGAGATCTTTGAGAGGGAAGAGCCAAAGGTCAGGATGTACCAGAAAACCTGCAGAAGGATGAAACATTTTGTGGTTCTCATGTGTGGCAGAAGTGACTTCAGGAGTCACCTGCATTTGGCCCGTGGATCCTGCTGCTCGGAACCCGAAAGCGTGCTTAGATGTAGTCAAGGCCAAGTAGAAGAGGATGCTGAAGGTGAAGGCTTCAGGATGTAAGAGGCTTAGGCAGAAGGGGAGTCGTGAACCCCTGTGAGGAGAGGAGGAGCCTACCAACAGCAATTGAGTGTCTGAATAGGCTGCCAAGTGTGCATCAGCTGAAAAACAAGACCCGGCATGTGACCTTCCCATTGCAACCAGAGTGGTCTCACTGCTGTGGAGAAACAATTGCTGTGTGCTCAGCCAACTCCTGAAAGGACTGCTAACGAGTCAGAGTATTTATTCAGTCCTGCTGGAGAGAGTTAGTTCAGTGCCTGCAGTGGAACGGCTTGCTTTGAGTTCCTGTGTCAGCTGAAATAAGACTTAAATCGGAGCACAGATGGCACTGACAGGGAAGCATCAGCGTCTCGGGCTTGGAGCAGTCCCTGGGTGTTTGTCCTGGGCTGGGTTTATGGGGGCTCACAGGCTGCCCGCTGCCTGCCACCGAGCTGTGAGGTTTTTGGGCTCCTTGCAGCAAGAGCAGCGATGCCGCAAGGCTCTGCGTTTCAGTTTTATCCACATGCTGCCCTTGTGTTGGTTCCAGCTATTCACACAAGTGAGGTCTGCTCTCTGAAAGTCCTTATGCCTGATGCATCTTCAAAGAAACTGCAGAATCCATCTTGCAGCTGCACAAAAGAGCCTTTTGGGTTACACCTTATTGCTGTTGAAGTCAGGCTTCAAAATCAACACTCAGAGGTGCCTCATAGGGCACTGACATACATGCTGCACTTAGACAGCAGTACCAACCGCTCTAAAAATCCATGTACAGTGCACGATTCCTTCCTTGGTGCGCTTAAGTGTTCTTCGGGTTCTCTGGGACAGGTCCTTTCTCCAAATTGTGTTCTCAGTCTGGGTATTTTTTTCAGCTTGTTCTTTTTACCTTTGATTTTGAACCAAACTAACTTCTCTTCCTCTGAGTGCTGCAGCTTGGTGTGGCTCTCTGGAAGCAAAGTGCTTCCTGAGCTAGTTCTTTACTGTAGGAGGCTCTCCATGCTCAGCAGCTTTTTGTGTCTGGAGCTGAAGAGGTAACTCCTCCCTGCTCCACCACTGCATTTCTAGACCCAGATTAAACAGTCCATATTAATGTAACTGCTTTTGCACCAAGCATTCTGTAACTGCAGGCTGAAAGCATCATGACCTCTTTGTTGATGTTAATGCTTCCATGATAACCTCAACCCGAGACTTAATCTATGTGTTCCATGGGTGATCCGAGTAGCTGAACCTAGTGAGAGTTGAATGCACTGCCCATGTGTGAGGGGTAGTGCTTGCTGCACCAGCGGGAGGCTGAGGTCACCTGGAGACTGGTAGCCTGAAGACATTTCATGCTCTGTCATGGACCCACACAAAGGTACCAGCGCAGATAGGACAGGCTGTGGTGTCCTCCTGCCTTCCCCAGAGCACTGGTCCTGACCTGACTATGTGTCAAGAAATATGCTGTGGCTTACACGGGGCTCTGCTGTTAGGTGTAGGTCGTGAGTGTTAACTCAGCATGGGATACAGGAGCTGGTATGGCTCTTCATTATCCCCTAGATGTGTTTCTTCAGGTCAGTATCAGTGCTTCTGTCTGTTCAGAAGCTGCGGGACGTTGTCTGTCCTGTAAGTTCTCAATCTAAGAAGTGGGCAGCCTGCCTTGCAGAGGGATATTTTCTTTTTTAGTTCAGCATCTTTCCAAAGCCCACGTTTATGTAAATGACTTTGCCTATACACCTTCCTCCTTCTCAGTTAACTCTATAAAAATATAAAGGTCATAGGCAAAGAAATGTCAGGCTTGTATTTTTGTGTGGCTTCCCAAAGCATTAGATTCAAATTTAACTATCACTAAGTTTTTAGCTCCAGCATTATGAAAGGGTGTTGAAAGCTTGTTGATGTTCTGTGGAGTGGGTCAACTGTTTTCCATCCTACACATCCTACATCCTTTTGGATTTGCTCTCCTTGTGCTGTTCTTCAGCTCTTTCTTTGAGGAGACGCAATGCACTTCTCGTTACTGAGCTACGCAGAAGCCGAATATAACAAAACCTGTGCTGGGGCACTAACAACATGAAAGACACTTCTGCTTGGAGGTGAAGGTAGCTCCTCAGCTGGTTAAGCTCTGCGACAGTCTTGGCAAAGCCAACCAACCTGCCTTAGTGGAGAGGATGGGCAAGCTGGGAGATGGCTGGGGAAACAGCTGCAGGAGGTGGTAGTTTTTCCCTGGAACTGAAAAATAGGCAAAACCAAAATCCTGCAGAGCTGGGTTGTTCTGATGAGGTTTCACACAGGTGTCCTGGGGAAAACACGGGGCTGCTGGGAGCTGCACCTGGCAGGGGCTGTAACCGGTGAAGGAGAGAACTTGGGACTTATGATTTGTTGTGGTCATGGCAGAGAAATGTCTGGCTGCAGTTAGGCTTGTGCAGGCGCGGTACGTAAATGACAATGAAACTGGTTTATTTGGTTTCGTGGAAGTGTCACTCCCATCTTTGCACTTCTAATATGCCTCTGGCAATGTCACGTATCAAGGGTAGATGCACTCAGAATAGCCCAATCTCTCTTGGTTTGGCTGGAGCAAGTGGAGCTGCCTCAATCCAAAGCAGGTTTTCAGATTGCAGCTCAAACAGTGCCTCTGCAAAGAGTTGCTGATGGCTGTGGAGGTTTGTGTGTGTTTGGTTTCCAAGGTCTTAGGCAAAGGTAAAAGTACGATTAACATTGGGATTAAGAATTCTCATTCAAGCTGCCCTTTGGGTCTCCGGGTAGGGAGATAAGATGTCACCAAACCACCAGAGAAGAGCCCTAAATCCAAACCCTGGCTTCTCTGAGTGGTCAGCAACCAAGTTCACTTTCCCTGTGAGAATGCTGGTCCTCCCATGGCCACTTCCTGCTGTAGCCAGAGGTGTGGTGTGCAGGACAAAGGTAGGACGAGACTCATGGAACCTTCTTCAGGGGGTCAGATGGCGTTTGGGTTTTCCTCCTGCAGGTCGGTGCAGCTGGCTGAACCCAAACCACTGTTCAGACTAAGCTGGAGTAGTGACAGCTGATGGCTGTTGTGGAGCTCCTTTGGAAGGAATTGTACTTCAGTGACTCTAAAACCACCTGCGGGATTAGTAGGTTGATGGGAAAGACTTAATTAGTGGGCGGGCTGTTAACCTGCTTTGTAGGACAGCACTTTCGCTTTTTCTTGCATAACTTCAATCAGTCCGACAGGTTCCTCTGGTCACAGCTACACCAACAGCTGGGTAGGAGGGAGAGAGGTCTCAACTCTGCGGTGTTTCCCATTCAGCATTTGGTTTATTCTGTGCTGAAGCAGCAAACTTCAACACAGCCCGTCCTGTGCCCTGGAACAGTGCAGAAGAAAGTGGAAAGGCTGAATGTGTTTTAGCACAGTTAAAGTACATGCTATTAAAAGATGATTAAACGAATCTGTGCAAACACCAGCTGCTTTTCTGGTAGTCGAGTGCTCCAGCATGGTGTGAGCTGGCAGTGTAGGTAAGTTCTGCCACGGCAGAGCTCCTAGTGCCGCACATCCTTCCCCGGGCATGGGAGGTGGTCAGGAACACTGCCCCAGCCCAAACACTCTCCCTGCCTGAACGCTGTGTCTCTGCTGGCCTCCCACTCCAGGGCAAGGCTCGAGGGGAGGAGAGACCTAACTGGGGGGTTGCAAATGAGATTTTAATCAGTTGTATACCTTCTGCAGCCTGATTAGCCTTTGAACTAGGGAACTAGCTGATGACTCAGTGTGTTCGAGACTAACACCCAAGCGTGCTCTTGCAGCACCAAGGTTGGGGACCAGGCTCGCTTGCTGGTCTGGAGATGGAAGTCAGGGCCCTTGAATTGTGCAACTGAAATGTCTGAAAATAAAAATATTGTGATGGAACCTCTCAGAGCTGAGCAGGGAACCCAATTTCAGGAAATAGGAGATTATTGCCTGACTCTTCCTCTAGGTACCTGTTTGCCCTAACAAAGGGATTGAAGGCACTTCCCTGAGGAGGAAATGCAGCCTAGTAGCTATGGCCACTGTTTATGGTTTGGGCTTGGTTCTGTAATCAGCTGCTGAGAGGTCCTGAGCAAGCTGCTGCTGCTTGTGCCTCAGTTCCAGGAGGCCATGGGTGGAATGCTGCCGAGCTTGGTGAGGTGATAGATCGGCCCATGCTGAATGTGAACTTCCCTCTGTACTCATTAGCTGCTGAATTCTCCAAAATGGAGAAGTACAGGCTGAAGTCCAAACTCATGTTTTTAAACCTACAAGTCTTCCTCTGTATTCCCATCATAGAAAATGCCAGTTATGCAGCTAACTCTTATTATTCCAGGCAGGTGTAAATTCCCACAACAAAGTCTGTTTGTGTATGTTCACTGCAGAAAATGGTCTTTAAATGTACTGCGTATCCCATCTCAGTGGGTGAGGACCATACCATGAGGCTTCTTGACTCTGCTTTATCCTAACAGGGCAGTTTAAATAGAATGCCAAGGCTCCATTTAACTGAAGCACAGAACCAGCTGAACCTGTGTGTTGTGGAAGTAGTGTCCCAGTGTGGTGGTAGTACATAGTCACTGGTCTTTAGCTTATTGCTGCTTCTGGAAACCTCTAGACTTTAAATACTGGTAGCGGTAAAATGCAGGTGAGCATTGCATCGCCAGAGCTCTGCAAATGGCATGTGGAGCGTGTGCAAGACTCACCTGCTCTTTAGGTGAGGAAGAATTGAAGATTAAAATAAAAATGCTGTTCTTGGAAAAGCTGACTGGACTTTCCCCTCTTTTCTCTTACAGGTATCTCCACCCAGAAACCATGAACTGGCACTTCCCACTCCTCTTTGTTCTTGGGACTTTAACATCTGTGTGTTCCCAGTTCAGCTTTTATCCTCTGGAGGAACTGAGCTCCGATGTTGGAATCCAGGTCTTCAATCAGATAGTCAAAGCAAAGCCGCAGGACAATGTGGTGGTTTCTCCTCATGGGATTGCCTCTGTCCTGGGGGTGTTGCAGCTGGGCGCCGACGGCAAGACAAAGAAGCAGCTGACGACAATGATGAGATACAGTGTAAATGGTCAGTGATTCCTGGGGTGGTTTGGGGTGCGCTTTGTCAGAATCCTCGTGCTGTTCCGGGGTGGCTTTCAGAGTGTGGTAGATTGCCCCACACCCCAATTAACGCTGTTTACCAAAGCGCAGGATGAGCATGCTCCAAGTTAATTGGCAATTTGAGTAGGGATGCATACATATACTTGAGCGGGCTTATAAGCAGCTTTGTTAATGACTTCAGGGCCCTGGCTAGCACTGCCTTCGTCCTGGCAAAATTGACTTTCCAGAGCTCTGTGGGTGGTGGAGCAGTGCCAGCACTAGGCAGGAAGGCTGCAGCACCCCATTTGAGTCCTTAATGTGCCTCTCCCAAGATAAAGGACGAGAGACTATTTCCTTTCACCGCCCTGAAAGCAATGCTGTCTCTAACAGTATAACTGATCCTTCTCTCGGATGCTCTTTGGCTGCATTATTTGTCTTTCTGCTGTCAGGATCCCCCAACCTGTAGTTCTTGTAGTGCTCTCTTCTCGAAACTGCCGTTTCTGCCTGACACTGCATGGGTCTGTTTGTGTTCCTCTGCCAACGGCTGCCCCTTGGGAGCTGAGTGGGGAGGCTGGAGGCTCTTGCTGCTTTCCTTTGCATGCTGAGTGTGTCTGTGAGGGTTTGCCAGCAAGGCTTAACATCTTAGTGCCAGCATCCTGCCTGCCTTCCCGGAGCAGGAAGCACTCTGAGGTAAGTGCACGTTTGTATCTCCAGCAGCATTGTCTCTTAACCTGGTGTCCTGTCTTCATTTGCTTTGCTGTTTTGGTTCGGGGTTTAAAGTACAGCACAATGATTTGTCAGCTTAAGATCTATGTGTCATAAACTGGAATCTCTTCATGGGATCAACTTCAGGAACATTGAATACTCAAAATAGAAGCACTTGCAAAAATTTCGGAGCATTTTTATCAACTGGTTTTATTTGGCCTGCAGACTCCCTAATCTGAACTGACACAGAGGTTCTCAAACTCCTTAGAAGGTAGCCTGGGCCTTGTTCCAGGGACTCGTTAGGGGATGCTACCTATCTCTTTGCACAGATCTCCTCTGCTCTTGTTCACCATCGTCTTGCAGTACTTTGGCAGCTGCAGCAACTGCTTCTCTGGAAAGATAATAGTTGGAAAGTATTCAATTTATCTTTAGCTGTCTTTTAATGCAATTTAGCAGCTGGAAGCAAAGAGGAGAGCCAGCATCATGAGACCAGCCAGCTCTCCCCGGACCACCAGCCAGTGCTCCGTGGACCTCCAGTGGTCCGCAGAATACAGTTTGAGAACCTCTGTTATGGTATGTTCTCCAAAAGAATTCACCCATAATCCAGGAGAGTGAACACGTAGAAATTCATACGTGCTAAAGCACTCTTGATACGCGAAACAGCAAAGCCATCGGAGGCTGTTCCTTACATGCAGCTAAGAGAATAACCCTGGACTAATTTATTCCCTTTGTACCTCCTGTTGCACATTTGTCTGCATTAGGAAGCAGCTTGGCAATGTTGCTGCCTAAAGGGTATTGGGGAAACAGGGAGCCCGTTGACTGCTGTAGAAGCAGCCACCCAGGGACCCCGTTCGAAGTAGTGCTGGAAGATGAAGGTTCTTGCCTGGCAGTAGCTCCCTTGGACGCACAAGCGCTCAGTTGTAAGCCATACCAGCGGGGAGACGCGGGCATGGTGAACCTGTGGCAGTTCTCCTGTGCTGCTGTGTGCCTGCCTTCCTGCACGCTTGGTGAAGCAGCTAGCGAGCGCTCGGTACGAGCTGCTGTCAGGTCCTAAGGATATTTGCTGTAAGCACTGGAACCTACTGCTTTTCCTTTTTTAAAGTCCAGCTCACGTGCGAAGGGGTTGACTCCTACTTGCAGCTGGTTTAGGCCAGGATCTAGGAAGTTTCTTTAAGGAAACTATGACTTGAACCTTCTTATAGACATCTCAACAGCTTCCTTTGTCCTCCAGTAAATGGAAAGGAAGGCTGGTGAGAAAACAGCTATGGCTTTGCACCCAGAGGTTCAAGACCACCTGAGCGAGCAGGCTGAGTCCTTGCCTCTGTCACCGTTACAGCCCTGGCAGGTAACCTGGGCTAATACCACGTGAAATGTGTTTAGGAAGAGCTTCACATGGAGAACTGAACCTCAGCACGGTACCCAGCACTGTCTGTAGCGCTCGGAGCAGGCAGCTGGAGGAGTGGCAGGCATTGCAGTGCAGGTTGCGCTTTTGTGGGGAAGCAGTAGCGTTCTTCAGGGGAGCGATCAGAGCTGGGTGGTGTTTTGGAAGACCTCCCAGAATGCCTGCTGTGGTCTCCTTCTCCCATCCTGCACTTAATGTCTGACCTTTTGTGTCATTAATAGTTGTGTGTAAAGTAACTGTTCATCATCTTACGCTGAATTAAACTTGCTGTTCTTTCCAACTAGGAGTTGGTAAAGCCTTAAAGAAGATAAACAGGCTCATAGTCTCAAAAAAGAATAAAGACATTGTTACAATTGCTAATGCAGTGTTTGCAAAGAGTGGCTTTAAAATGGAAGTGCCTTTTGTTACAAGGAACAAAGAGGTGTTTCAGTGCAGCGTCAAGAGCGTGGACTTTGAGGACCCCAATGCAGCATGCGATTCCATCAACCAGTGGGTGAAAAACGAAACAAGGGGTGAGTATCGGCAAGTGCTTGCTGTGCGCGGCAGGACAGTGTCTAACACCTCTGGTGCTGGTGGAAATACCAGGGGAGGTAGAAAAGCTCTGCTGTGCAGCTGAGAACCACCTTTAGGCTGGCATTAGTGTGATGTTTTAGAGGAATCTACAGTCTCCATATGCCTGTCTGGTGGCCTTGAGGGATGTGTATAGTATGTGTCCATCAGCCCATGGGATCAGGGGGGCTTCTGCTGGATTTTGCCTTCATACAGCTGGAGAGAAATCCAGGAATAGTTCTGTTGGGGTTCCTCAAACGTTAAAGATGCTTCCAAACAACTGAGAGGCTTCACTTGGTAAATCAGACCTGTGGAAAGCTGCTGAGCAGGTCAGCTTTTGCTCTTACTGCCCTAAACTCTTGCAAGAAGCAGCCCTGTTATTAGGAGTCACTCTAGAGGAGGATTAAGTGACCCTGCCTTGACAGACCTCCTCATGGTTGAAGCCTCTTGGCATCTTTGTCAAGCTTACCTACTCTGAAGGCAGAGATTTTGCTTTGCAACATAATCCTAGTCTAGGTGAGCTGTTTGGTATCTCTTGGAGTTAAAACTCGTGCCTCCTGGACGTGAGGAGCGTGTTAAAGGATTGTGCTATCTGTGAAATGAGGCTGTCAAATTCTTTCTCCGCCACATCACCAGTTTTGCATAGCAATGCCTAAAGAATGGGGTGGTGCTTCAGCTGAAACTACTGCCACGCAACAGTCCTCTTAGGTCTGCTCATGGGCTGGAAAGGGTAAAGCCTTCTTAGAACATAGTCTGTCGATTAGCAAGATGTGTTTGCTTTCACATTGTCCAAAGGTTTAGTTTTGGACAAAATACTGTTGGCTTTATGAATTTAAAATATCTTTCCCTGTGACAAGTTGAACAAGAGAGATCAAGAGTCTTAAAGTGAGGTTCTTAGTGAACAGCTGGCCAGCGTTGTGACAGCAAGTGCTCAGATTCTCTGTATTTCTTCCAGGTATGATCGATCAGGTTGTAGCTCCAGATGATATTGATGGCAGTTTGACCAGACTTGTTCTAGTGAACGCTGTGTATTTCAAGGGCTTATGGAAATCACGTTTCCGACCTGAAAACACAAAGAAACGTCCATTTTATGGAGCTGATGGGAAGACCTACCAAGTTCCTATGCTGTCCCAGTTATCAATCTTCCGCTGTGGTAAGCCCAGCAGCTCCCACTGCTGCCAACAACGGCTGTGAAATGTTCTTTTCCTTCTACCTGAAACAAGAGTTTGCTGTAGGTGTGGGGTCTGATGGTGTGGCTTCTTGTAGCTGGGGTGGGAGGCTTTGCCTTGCAGAAGTCTCTCATACTCCAGGTGTGGTTGAGCTCCTGTGCCACCTATTTAGCAGCTGCTTAAGGCCCAGTGCTTGGTCAGAGTACTTGCCCTGTCCCATTGCCTTTTAAAAAGGGAACTCTGGAGTACCCAAACTGAGAACTTTGCATGTTACTTGAGCTTTGCCAGAAGAAGAAATCCTTAAGGGGTGAGAATAAGGGGAGACTGCCAACAGAAAGAGCCCCCGGAGGTTCATCTGCTGATGAGCTGTGTCTGAAGAAAGGTTGACTTTACTCCAGTCTGTATTTTACTGTATAACAGAGACGTACATGCACAGCCCCAGCCTGTGGGAGCTAGAGGAGTGCAGGGTTATTCTGTTGGCTCCATCTCTCAAGGTGTGAACCTGCTCTTCAAATTCAAATTGAGTCAGGAGTGAA